>NC_060274.1:125537342-125566289 GCF_021613505.1 Equus quagga | reverse complement strand
GGCCCGGCCCGTCTGGGCGTCCGGGCGTCCGCGCCGGGGCGCTTACCGGGGCGCGCGCCGCTTCGGCCATGGCTGCCCGCGTCCCTCCCGCTGCTCTCCTCGGGCCGGCCTGTCGGGCCTGGCGCGGCGCGGCGCGGCGGCAGAGGCGGAGCGGAGCCGCCCAGCCTCGGAGCTCCTGCCGGGCGGCCGCGAGCTGCGTCCGAGCCACGTGCCCCGCCGGCCCTTTAAACAAGAGCTGCGCTCGCGGCCGGGCCCGAGGGCGCGCACAGCGCCCCCTGCAGCCCGAAGGACCGCACGCCCGCGGCCCGCGGCCCGCCACGCCCGCCTGCCCGCCCTGGCGGCCGCGGGGTCCCCGGGGGAGGCCGGCCGCCCGCCCTCGCCTGGGCCGCGGGAGTCGACGCCGGGGGCGGACGCGCCGCCAGCCCCCCCAGCCGGGCTCCCGTAGGGCAGAGGCGACCCTCGGGCAGGCGCCGGGCGGGCGCGGGCCACAAGCGGGGGCAGCTTGGAGGCCCAGCCCAGGCCCCTACCCCTCTCCAGGATGCTGGGGCTGAGGGACCCCCGCGTCCCACTTGGGGAAATGGGGCCAAGGAGCTAAGGAAGAAAACGCGCAGGAAATTTCGAAACGTCGGGAGTTTCCGCGTGTATCGGGGAAGAAGGGCAGTCAGGGCCGGGTAATCGCAAGTGTGTTTAGATTTACCGTTTTAACACCTCCGGTGGACCTAAAGTGACTGTGAGCTGGGTATACATTATGCCCGGGAAAAGCCAGGGGGTGGGAGAGGACAGATAAAGGTTTCGAAACTCTTTTCAGTTTTCCAGAATTAATAGAAAGACCTCGGGAAAAATTTCATTAAAAAAGAGCCCTCCCTCTCGCAACCGTCTGTGGGGTCCTGGGTCTCCTCCTTCCTGGGGCCTACCTCCCGAGCAGACACCCTGCTCAGGCACCCTTTGCAGAGCCCTCTGAAGCTCTCTTTGCCACACCCAGTCTTCAGCGGCCCGTCAGCCAACCGCAGATCCTCTGTAGCTTTGGCTCCAGGCTGGGTTTGCAGCAAGAGTAAACCCATCACTGATTCAGGCCCGGAGGCATCTTGAATAAACCGCTCAATCTGAGACCCATTTGCCTCAGCTGTAACCCAAGAGCCTGACTCTGGAAAACCAGAGTTAATCACTGAATATAAAGCAAAATATATTGTATGCAGTTTTATTTTCTAGCTTTTCTGCACTTCCCATTCATTTTATAGTTTGTCCAATAAGCCTGCAAACTCTTCCCACTAGAAATTACTCTGCAGTTTTGTTGCTTCCTGTGTGTGTTTTGTTTCAAGTATTTTCTCTTTTTTGGGGGTGGGGGTGAAGTGGGAGGGGAGGAAATTATTTGCCCATATGTTTGATCCAAGCAAAAGTATGGTCAATTAACATAGTAAACATAAAGACACTGATACTTTCTCCAAGTAAGGTGCACCCCTAGAATTTGTGGCTGGTTTAGGAAGTGTTACTTTAAGGTAAGAAGAAATCAAATCAATGTATGGCATTCTTCCTTGTGGACGTCCTTGTTGCAGTAACCCAACCTGACAGACAATTTGCAAACGTGTGCTGAAGACATTAAGAGCACCCCTAGGACCTCATCAGGGGTCAGTCAGGCCAATATATTCAGGATTATAAAGTACTGGTAAATGGCGATCTTATAAAATAAGAGTTAATGCCCAATGCAAGCAGAAAGCGTCTGGAAAATGGATTGCAGAGGAAGAAAACGTTAGTATTTAACAAGCTCTGTTCAGTGAACACTGCTCTAATTTTTGACAGCTGGTGTTAGTTTTTTAGAAAAAAGTTTCTGTGTCAGTGGTACTCAAACTTTAATGTCCACCTGTGCACCTGGAGTGCTCGTTAAAATACAGATTGCTGGACGCCAGTCTCCAGCTTCCAGGTCTGAGGCTGGAGGGGGTGGGGGTGACCAGAATTTGCATTTCTAACTAGTTGCCAGCTGATGCTGATTCTACTGGCCTGGCATCTCACTGTGAGAAGGAAGGCCCTGTTTATCGAGCTCCCACAGCTGCCTCCCGTTCCCATGCTCTGATTTTATGAATATATCGAACAAAAAGCACAACCACCTTACGCCCTAATGTGGTTTGCTGAGCAGGCCAGCCTGGGTATCAGGCCAGGTGTTGTTCTAATATCAATTAAAATTACCCGCATCCTTAATTATTAATCTGTCTCTTGTGAGTTTGCTCTTTTTTTGGATCAGATCTCCGGGGCCTGACTACTTCTGAGTGAACTGACAACACTGGATTTCCAAAGTGGAGGCACAGACCCTGGAGGAATAGGGCTGACCCTGCCAAGTGCAGGTCACTGAAACAGCCTGTCAGCAGCCTCTGCAGCAGAAGGTGGGGTCATCAGAGGTTGAGGGCCACTAAAACAACACCTGGGGTCACTCAAAGTGGGGTCAAGATATTCAAGTGCTCGTTATCCCCACGACATCCTCAGCCAAGGGATAGGGGCAGCTCAGAGAAAGAATTCATGTGCCCCCACCCTTACTCTACAATCCAGGCATTTAATTTTAAATTAAATTAGGAAGTGGACCCACCCAGAATTATAAAGCATTAGGAGGGGAAGTGTTGGTAAAGAGAGACCAGAAGTACAACCAAGTACCCCTTCCTCCCTGAAGCCTTCCAGAGTTCAAACACTGAGTTTCCTATTCTGTGAATACCTATTATACCTGTTCATTCAACAAACATGTGGCGAGCACCTATGTGTGAAGCCCCTGTGCCTGCAGCTGTCTGGATAAGATTAACGCATAGTCCCTGCCTTCAAAAGGCATCACATGCTGTCGACTCTGCCTTGGCGATCTTGTCCATCTCTGTCACTCGCTCTCGTCCCACTGCAGCTGATCAGGTCCTCATGGGCTCTTGTTGGTCTCACTCGAAACCTCCCAACATATCCCCCCACCTCCTCCCCACCAAAAAAGCATGATATAACTCTTATCAGGTTAATATTCCCAAATCACAACTACAATCAGGTTGCCCTCTTGCTCAAAACTCTCAACTTCCCATTACTAACTCAATAAAATCCCAACTGCTTGGTCTGGCCCCAACCTCTTTCCAGCCACATCCTCCATTACTCCCCTTCTCACACCCGACCCTCCAGCCAAATCAAATGAATCGGTATTTGTATAGGCCCATAATGTCTTCTATTTTGGTTATGTCACTCCATTTAGAATGTCCTTCTTTGCATCCTTAAAGGTCCAGTTCAAAAGTCATCTCTCCTAAAGCCATCCCCAATGTCCTACAACTAAATGTAATTGTTCTCTGAGATATATAATTTTCCAATTTGTATTAGATTCCCTTAACAGCCTGTAAGCTCAAGAGCAAGCTGATTTCACCTGGTATCCCTCTGTAGACTTCACAGATGGATGCTGCTCGGATATTGGGGACTGAACAAACTCTAGCCAGAATGGAATATTGTGCTAGGCTAGGAAAGGGCTGTGCAAATGTGCAGGATGGGAAGAAAACTGCTTTTGGTAGAACATAAACTCAACTAGAGCAAAGATGTCTGTTTTTTACGCTGACGTACCCCAAGTATTTAAAAGAGTGCCTGGATAACAGGTGCTCAATACGTGTTTGTTGAATGAAAGAAATGGACGAGCGAAGCTTTCGAAGAAGGGGCACATAAACCCAGCAGTGAAACACAGTATGTGGGTCACAAAGGGCATTCGTGGGAAAGCGGAAGCACGAGCTCAACGTGAAGGTGGGAGAGAACAGCCTGTTCACTACGTGACAGGAAGCCCAATGTGGCAGCAGCATAGATAATTTAGAAAGAGTGAAAGGTGAAGGAACAGAGTAGGTTAGGTTGTTGAAGTCTTGAGTTCTACACTGAAAGCTTGCTCTTCATCAGCAGCCAGCTGAATGTATTGCAAGGCTTTGAGGAAAGCCCATGTCCAATTTGTGTTCCAGGACAAGAACTCTGGCAGCAAAAAGGATGTGACTAGGGCTAGGAGACCAGGTAGGTTATTCAGGAGTCAGGTAGGTAATGACTGGAACCTCACCTGTAGGAAAAGGAAGGAGATAGGGCAGCTTAGAGTCACTAATGTTTGGCATTTAATTCTTCCCTAGGTGTTGATTTAAACCTCACTTGATCGTCCCTGTCCTTCACACAGTTCCATTTCCTATTTTCTTCTCAGTGCCTGGCAGAGCAGGCTTTCAGTGGACAGGTGAAACAGGCAAGAGGCTGATTTTGCCTATCACTTAAAACAGTGCCTCTGTGTGCAAAGGATGACCAAGGTTTTGTTAAAATGCAGATTCTGATTCAGTGGGTCTCAGAGACTGCATTTCTACCAAGCTCCCAGGGGATGCTGATGCTGCTGGTGCAGAGACCACACTTTGGGTAACAAGGACTTAGAATCCAGCCAGGACACGAGGTACTTAATGGTGGTCAACCAGAAGCAACAGCACCCATGGTCAAGTGTGTGGGCTCTGAAGCAAGACTGATCTAGGTTTATGGCCACCTCTGCCTATTACTTCACTTCTCAGGTCTCTTCCACAACTCATGCAAAATGGGGTAATGATGGTACTACCACATAGGGTCATGTGAGGAGTACGTTTGTTTTTATGTAAAGAATTTAAAACAGCGCCTTGCAGAGGTATCTATAAGGCAAAGGCTTGGGGGCAGAAGGAGATTGTAGAAGGAATTTAGGAAAGCAGCTGGTTTCCTGCATGTAACGAGGTTGAGTGCCTCGCACAGCATCTGCTTATGACAACTTCCCTCCATGTTCAATTTCTGGAACAAGACAATCCCATGCCTTACATCGACCTGAGTTTATTTTTATCTATTTATTTATTTAATTTGTTCCTTTTTATCCTCATATCCCACTGACTCTTCCCATGGGCAATTGTAATGCCTTTAATGTGTATCTTTTGGTTTCTGTGTCCCTACAAATTGTTTTGTTTCGTGTACGTGCATTTTAAATTTACATAAATGGTATTGTTATAGATATCATCCAATTTCTTACATTTCCCACTCAGCTTTGTACGTTCAAGACTGACCCACGTGGCCACACGCACATCTAAGCCAATATTCCTAACGCTACCCAGTACTTCCGGGTGCACCCACCATATTTTACCGGCCCTCTCTACCTCCCACCTTCCACCAACCGACACCCAGACTGCCTGCAGCCCTCGAGCACCACAAAGAGGGTCCCATGAATCTTCCCATACACGCCCTCTTCTCATCTGTCCTAGGCTTAAGAATGCAGGTCAGGCTGTCACTGCTCCACATCAGGCACCTCCTCCACCTTGGCCCCAGCAGGGTATTCCTGACAAATGGAGAAAAACCAACATGAGCACTTTTTTATTTTTGCTAACAGCAAGTTTTATTTTAGGCAACTGCAAATCAGCAAAGGGGACACTCACACAGGACTCGGGAGCCCACTCCCATCTCCCCAAACAAGAGTGGGGTAGGTATTCAACACTGACAGACAGACAAGCACCTGTGTGCTTTTTCTCCATCATCTCCAGAACAGTCAGTCCCAGAACTAATTTGGAAAGCGTGTAATCTGAACCACCTCAAGAAACAACGGGTGCAGTAGGGACAAACTCAAATAACCACTGGTATAAGCTAAGCGACCCTAAGTGACAAAGTCGTCTTCTACCCTGGGAGGCTGCAGAAGCACTGCCAGGGCAGGGATGCAGACGGAGAGGGCTGTGGTGAGAACCCTGAACTCCCGGAAGCAGCTCCGTCCTCTCAGCTTCTTTACGAGGCTCCACATCCTCAGCAGAGGCTTTGGGTCTAGCTCAATTCCTCTCCTCCTCTCGGCCCTTCTGATTCAGTCGGCCCCCTCTGGACCCCCACAAGGGGCACCCCAGGACTATGCCCCTGATCTCTGGCCTAACTAAGTGTGGGTGGGCTAAAAGAGCCCCGTAAACGATTCCCTCCTAGAGGGTAGGCCCTGTCCCCATGTTAGGAACAACTTCTACAACTCTTGAAAATTAAAAACCAAGTGTCGGACTGTATTTTTTTTTAAATCAACTAAAATCTAATTCCAAAAAAGGTTCTTCAGAGCAGGATAAGCAGTTCATTTAAATTATTTCTTCTACTTGTCATTAACAAAGAGACTACAAAAGAAGAGAAATAGAGGGTTATGCTTCCCAGAACTCTTCCACACACCTGCTCATTCCTTTGGCCGACTCAACCTCGTGGGAAGACCTGAAATGCTGGGACATTCAGAAATGCGTGGAACTAGCCACCAGTCCCAGTGGGGTCAGAGAGCCAACTACAGCCCAGGAGACCCAGCACAGACGGAAAATCAGACACATGAAGGTGCCAAAGAGACAGCAAACAGCAGCAGGGTAAAGACAGCAGGGAGACGCCTGGCCCAGACTCTTCCTCTTCCACATGGTTTTAAGGAGCCTTTGGGCTCGGTGCTTGGTCACGAGAAGGCAAATCAAAGTGACTCCTCCCAGGAAGAAGTCAGGCCCTGACTCTGCACAGTGTCTCTTCAGGGGGACCAATGCCAGCCCCCTCCGCCCCTGGACGGGTAAGGGGCTGGCACCCTTAAAGCAGGCCACTGGCCCCTCCAGGCTCTGGGGCCAGCCCGCCCCGCTCCCGCTGGTGGATCTTCTGGTGCTGCAGGAGGTGCTGCTTCTGGACAAAGCTCTTCTCGCACTCGGTGCAGCTGTAGGGCCTCTCGCCTGTGTGGATGCGCTGGTGCCGCACCAGGTCAGACGGGTGGCTGAAGCTCTTGCCACAGTAACCACAGATGAGGGAACTCCGGCTTTTCCTCCAAGGGATGTGGCCAGGAAGGGCAACCAGGCTGTTGGGCGAGAACCTCTCCTGGACACGATGGCCACCACTGGGTCCCTCCTGCAAGTGGCAGCGCTGGTGGGTCACTAGGCTCACCCTGCAGCTGAAGCTCCTCATGCACACGGCACACTGATGCAGCTTTGCCTTCCTGGACTGGGGCTTAAGCCGTGGCCTGGGCCTAAAGCTCTCCTCCGGCTCTGAGGCTGAGTAAGACTCCCACCCTGAGTGGGTCTGCAGATGTGTGGCCAGCTGCTGCTTACAGCGGAAGCCGATCTCGCACTCAGAACATTCATAGGGGCCAGAAGTGTCCCTTTCCAGCTTCAAGCCCTGCCCACATTCCTGACCCAGTTGCACCTGCCCATTAGACTTCTGCTTCTGGGGGCAGCCCAGAGTTCTGCCACTGCTAGGGTCTCTACTGCCCCCAATGGGCTCCTCTAGATTAGTGTTCCCAGGACCTAATTCCAAGAGGACAGAACTGCCCTGACCATCCCAGAGCTCAGCCTGCTCCGGGCTCAGGAAAGCCTGCTCTTCAGCAATGCCCGAGAACTCTCCGGGAAGATCCACAGAGCCTTCCTGAGTGTACTGTACCTCCTGCTTGATCATAATCCCTTCTGCTGCCAAGAGAAAGAAAACCAACAGAAAGATCACATTCAGTTTCTTTGGAGCTAAACAAACGTGTGAATTTGTTTCAAATTCAAAGCATCCCAACATCAAGGGAATTAGGACAATTTGGAGGCGGATGAGACCGACAGGATTCTAAGACCTGAAAACTAAACCTGTACTCAGGTAGAGACACGCTAGTTGGAAATCTGAACATATTATGTTTATAGAACCATGTTATGTTATAAACATATTATGTTTATAGAACAATGTTATAAATGATAGTTCTACAAGCTTGTCCACATTTATATTCAATCCCTGTGAAAAATGGCAAAATATACTGCAACTACACTAATTTAAGAGTGTTAAAATAATAAATGTGAATGATTTTTTTAAAAAAACAAACTAAACCTATACCTTAAAAATTCGTGTATCCAGCTCTGTTCTTTCTGCAAATTCTCCCAATTACCTGGCTTACAAATGCTTCTCCTGCCTCTCCCCAGCCAGCTTCACTCCTGAAGATCTGACCAACCCTGTTCTTACTCTCCAGCAAGTTTTGACTAAAGCCTATTATGTACTCTACCGTGTGGGGCATGAAGGAGTATGATACAGTGAGGAACCTTAAGGACTCCACACAGTGGGAAGGAGTGAAGACACACATGAAAGAGGTGAAGTAACGATAATCATAAAGAAGTCTAGGATAAGTAAATGCCAGATGAGGTTACTGATAATCAGTGCTGGGCAGTTTAGCAGTGGGAAAGATGACTATAGCTGCAGGGAGCAGAGGCATGGAATATTCTGGAGCCACTCACCTTGGTGGACACCACCAGGGCCTTCCTCCTCCAAGTCACCCAGCATCTCTGTCCCCAACTCCACTTCTTCTTCTGGCTGGCCAAGGACCTCTGGGTTGGAAAGAGCACAGCATAAGCCCAGCAGAGAGCTCACTGCACACTGGTCAGTTGCCAATGAACAGGGTGACCCATGTCAGGGAGTTGATATCAAAACTTCAAAAGATTCAAAGCTACCTGTCACTTTCCCCTAGCAGTTTGGGACAATCAGAAAATTATGGCCAATTCAAATGATCCAGTCAGCAAGCTGCTGCCTTTGATGTGCCTTCATTAGCCATTTGTGGCTCAGGCAGTCAGGCTCCAGAGCCCACTACCCTTCTCAGCACCACCACTTCCTCACGTGTATGTGGTTTCAGTGTCGCTTCCTTTCAGGGTATCCAATTTCCTCCATGCTAAAGCTCTGCAATGAGGCGCACCGTTAGCCCTGCAGCAGCAGACAAGGAGACAGCCACTCGCAGAGCACGTGACCCTGCCAAGGGCACATGGTCACCTCTCACACCCATCTGCTACTGCCCACCCCGCCCCGGCTCCAGTACACTGGCCTCCTGGACACAATTCCATGAACCTATGTTTTAACAGATTTTGGCTACCAAACAAAATGCATTTATTATGTAATAGCTAATACTTTACATATAAAGATGCTGTCTATTAAGCAGCACTTCTAATCATCACAAAATAAACACTGAGACGACAATGACTGGCTGTAATTCCAGCCAAATGCCAGGGAAAGCTTTTTGGTTAGCCTGTGCTGCATGCCTCATCCCAGGTAAAGGATTTCTTGTCAAACAGTCTTAAGTATTAAAAACAGCATGAGGAACCCTAGCAATATACACCATAATGCATGTGATGGCATCTTATCTACTAGTAAATATCAAGAACTGACTATGTGACCACACAGAAGAAATACAAAATGCACAACAGTGAGACTTTTCCACAGGTTCCAAAAGAAACTCCTGTGTCTCAGCCCAGCACAAGCCAACAGGGGATCCAAGGCCAACCACAACCTCAGGTGCAGTCTGGGTCGCAGCTCCTGGCAGGAACTGGAGGATGTCTGAGAGAGCATTGTAGGAGGAAAACTGCTGCTTACTCAGAGAGACCAGAGTCTCATAGTTGCTCTTCATCACATTCCGGTAAAGCTCCTTCTGCCAGTCCTCCAGATTCTCCCACTCCTGCTCTGAAAAACAGACTCCATCATTTTCAAGTGACCTGGACACCTGAAATCACAAATGTCACACAATGAGTCCCTCCAATCACAGCCAGGAAGGAAAAGCCAGCAATTTAGAATCTTAGATAACAACAGCCTGGGCTCCCTGTCTCGTCTAACTTAATCCTCAGCGGGACTACCTTGGGGGCCTCCCCCTTGCTGCCCGGGGGCAGCCGCAGGACCCAGAAGTTCCTGTTCCTCAGCAGGTTTTCCATGTTCTCCAGCCGCCTCTGCAGCAGCCCGTACTCCTGCAGCAGGGTCCCCAGCACGGCCCACTTGCCCTCCAGCTGGTTCCCCAACTCCAAGGCCGTCTTCTCGCAGTCGGCCAGCTTCTTCTCAGCTGTCCCTGTTCGTCCCTCCAGGCTCTGTAGCCGGGCGGCCTGTGACTCCATCTTCTTCTCCACGGCCTGAATGGCAGCCACCACTGTCCAGAGTGAGATCTCCGTGGTTTGCAAATAGGAGCTTTTCTCTGTTGCTTGTGGGGACAGCGTGGAAGAAGTCAAAGGTGTGGAGCGGCGCTTCCTCCTGTGCTGAAGAATCAGACACGGGGTCAGCCAGTCAGTGTCACTTCCAAACAGCACGTAAAGAAAATAATGCCCACGTACATCCAGGAGCACAAAGAGTACCTAGTTTCTACTTTTTTTTTTTTTTTAAAAAAAAGCATGTTCTTTTATTTCCTGATAGTGCAAATTATACACGTACATTCTATTAAGAAAATACTGACAAGCAGAAAGAAAAAGTTATATAAAATACCACCATCCAGAAATACGCTGCTAGAATTTTGGTGTATTTTCTATAAGTTTTTTCATCTTTTAACTTATTTCTTCTTCAACAAAATTGAAATCCTATTGTACGTGATGTTTTGTTACCTACGTTTCACACTTAGCATATGATCTGAAACTCTCCTGTGTCAGTATTCATTTTTCAAACCTATTTCTTTGTATTTGATATTCTGGACTATTTGTAACGTTTTGCTGCAATAAATGACTTAATTTACATCCACTCTTGACTCCACCTTCCTGCCACACTTCATAGTTGATCATGTCACCCTCACTGAAAACCTTTCAATGGCTTCCTACAATAAAGACAAAATTCCTTAGCAGGACCTACAAGACAATTCATTCATCCTTGCACCCTAGCAGCTAGTACAGTCGATAACATTTACTAAATCCTTAATAAGCATTTATGAAACAATATGACTAAATCTACTGACATTTTCTTTTTACTTCTCATTTTTATGGTCTGTCCCTGATAGTAGGAAAATTACTGAGGATGAAGCTCAAAATTACTAAAACCAACCCTTGGGCAGTCTTCTCGAAGCTGCGCTCTTGCCCACATTGCCCACTGCCGGTTCATTTCAGCCCTAACCCACTCAAAGCTTCGTATTATTTTATATGGCACATACTTCATTCAAGGCCGTTTCTCTAACCACAATGAGGACATTGAGACCAAGACACTGAGAGGAAATGTCTCTGGAAGAACTGTTGGGCCAGGCTTACGGTCTGGAGAACGGGACAAAAGGAAACTGATGAGCACAGAACTGAGCACTTAAGCTTAGCTATGACCTACTCCAGTTAACCAGCCCTCTCAGTCCATCATCAAACACATGGGTCAAAAGCTTAAATATCTCCCCTAAAAAAGATCTAAAGAAAAGTTTAACGTAAAGGATAAATGCAAATGAAACAAAACATTAGATCATTAGATAAATTCATTTCATCACATGTTCTGCTTTTAAGTCTCGAAGTCTTTAGCTTTTCGGAGTCTCCTCTTTCTTCGCTGTGGCCCAGCATTTTGTTGCTTGCTAACTTTTTCCAAACAGGAAGGTGGGCCAGGATCCGAGCAGAAGAATAATGTCTTCCTCTTCCACACAGTAAAAGGCTGAAAAGAGTAGTTAAAACCCAGTTTCTACTTCTCCTCTGTTTTGAATTATCTAACATGATGGAAACAATTCAAATGTCCATCACTTGGTAAATGGACAAACCATCTGTGGTTCATCTGTATGTTGTGGGTTGACTTATGTCTCCCCCCAAAATATGTTGAAGTCCTAACCCCCAGGACTTCAGAAAGTGATCTTATCTGAAGATAGCCCTTTTTTTTTTTTATAGAAACTAAATGTTACAATTTATTCCATTTTCACGATTACAGACACTACCCGGCAGGGTGGGCACACAAGGCAAATCAAACTCATCTCCCATTTAACTAGCTGCAGCATCTTGGCGTTTTTATGATATACAGGTTGACTTAATTCATTGGCTTGAGTTGAAAGCTGGCAACAGCAAATCTTTATAATTTAGGATCTTCCTCCATAGTTAATCCAAGGATCTTAATTCCTGATTCTCCACTATGAGCTCTGAAATGGTGTTCACTGCAACATTCTTGAAGCTTTCACGTCAGAATCTGAGATCTAACACTTAAAATCTGTCCTCTTCTTGGCTAGCTCAGTCCACCAGCAATCTTAACAGTTAAGTTACTATATAAAAATAAAACTGTGCTCTCAAGCACTGATTGAAACCGTTGTACTGGGATCCCTTTGCAGAGCATTAGCTCCCTGAGAGAAGAAATCCTAGCCAATTGCTTTTATGAACAATGACTCCAGTACAGTGTGCCAAACGTCCTTTGCAGCATAACTCAAGAGGTCAGGCAACCCTGACCATCCTGACAAGTTTATCACTATTTACATACAAGGTATATTTAAAGCCAGATCAAGGACTGCAACCATAATCTCAAGAAACCATTCCGTTTTAGCACAGTGAGTTTCTGCAAGGTGCCAGAGCAAGTGGGAAATCATCTCACAGCAGAGACATGGTTCATCTTTCACAAGTAAGAGGAAAACAGTGGAGGAAAGGAAACTCCTCCCTCCTAAACTCATCAAATCAATGGCTATCTTCACAGCCTTAAGTGACCAAATCCAGAGTCCTCAATTTCTTGACTTGAGGAGCCCACTTTCAAGGAGACATCAAGGTCAAGAAGAGCTTTCAGGCTTTTCTTTGCCACGTCCCATGAACTCCAGTCCTCCAATGGGAATCTCCTTCTCTTTTATTGCTTTCTGAACACACTGCTGGTAGCACTTGAAGAGGTTGGTGCACGGGTCCCCAGAGCCGTCCACCTTGAGGAACTTCTCGCCAACCAGCGATTGAAGCACTGGTCACACTTGTGCTTCAAGTCCATGCAAACCTCCCCTACGCTGTTCATGGCGGTGGCAGCAGAGGCAGTGCACTCTGATGTCCTGAAGATAGTCCTTACAGAAGTAATCAAGTTAAACAAGGGCATTAGGGTGGATCTTAATCCAGCATGATTTGATGTCCTTATAAAATAGGGGAAATCTGGACACAGAGACACAAGCACAGAGGAAAGATCATGGGAAGACACACATAGGGAGAAGATAACCATGTGAAGATGGAGGCAGAGGTTGGAGTTGTGCCGCCAAAGTCAAAAAAATGCCTGGGGCCACCAGCAGCTACAAGAGAGGACCGGAACGGTGTCCCTCACGGCCTTCATAAGGAACGAACCCTGTGGACACCCTGATCTCAGACTGCCAGCTTCCAGAACTGAGACAATACATTTCTGTTGTGTAAGCTGTCCAGTTCGTGGGACTTTGTTAGAGCAGCCCTAGGAAACTGATCCCCCATATGAC
Organism: Equus quagga; assembly: GCF_021613505.1. Classification (NCBI taxonomy): domain Eukaryota; kingdom Metazoa; phylum Chordata; class Mammalia; order Perissodactyla; family Equidae; genus Equus; species Equus quagga. The sequence continues at coordinate 125,553,217 of NC_060274.1, read as the reverse complement.
AGAATACCACTCAGCAAGAAAAAGGAACAAACCATTAACACACGTAACAACAGGGATGAATCTCAAAACCTAAGTGAAAAGCCAGACCACAAAACGCTAAATACTGTATTCCATTTACATGTCATTCAGGAAAAGGCAAAACTACAAGGACAGAAATCAGATCCATGGCTGCCAGGTGCTGGGGGGAAGGGAGGGAGACATTACAAAAGGGCGCTTTCTGGGATGATGGAAATATTCCATATCTTGGCAATATGATGGTTACGCATTTGTCAAAACTCATTGAACTGTATGCCTAAAGAGTGAATTCTACTGTATGTAAATTGTATCTCAGTAAACAGGACTTAGAATGTCAAGGGAGGAGAAAATGTTAGCTGTCATAAACAAAGTCTAAAAAACAGGGAGAGAATATTTGTAAACGGAATACAAAATAGAAAGAAAAGATAAATAACCCCAATATAAAACTGCAGACTACAAATAATTTGTGACAGTGGAAATGCACATGGTCAATAAACAAATGAAAAGGCAACCACATTAGCCATCAGGAATGCAAATACAACCAAGTGAAACCACTTCTCACCCACCAGGTTGAGAAACATGAAAAAGAGGGACAAGCAACAATATTCAGAGCTGACTATGATTTGGTAAAACTGGCACTGTCGTAACACTCCTAGGAGGAATGAAAAACACTACAAACTTTTAGGGAAGAAAAATCTCAAAAAAGTCATTAAGAACCCTTTTACCTAGTAATCCCACTTATGGGAATCTATCTTACAAAAATGAATGGCATTATTATTTAAAGACATACCTACGAAGATGATTACTGGTAACATTCTTTGGAATAGCCAAAACCTGGAAATAATCTAGACACCTATTAATAAGGGAACAGCTAATTAAATTATGGCACGACCAAAGTGATGGGACACAACTGTTGAAAAGAATGAGTTAGATCCATATGTGTGGTTTGGAAGAGTGTTCATCATACATTAGTAGGTTAAAAATCTCACTTTCAGGAAAATATATTTATTATGATCCCATTTTCCTAAAGAAGAGAAAATATATGTGGATATGTTTGCCTTAGCACATAGAAAGGTTTGGAAAGATATTCACCAAAGTACATTGTTAACATGAGCTACATTCGGGGGGATGAGAGCGAGGGGTTTTAAATCTTTGATTGTAAACTACTGCTTGTTTGACTTTTTCAATAAACTTGTATTCTTTCATAATTTTTTCCCTTAAATCCCATATTTAACAGTATTCCTAAAAGGAGTGAGAAATACAAAAAGGATACTTACATTACCATATTTCTGGATTTTATGGGACAGTCCTTCTTGAATATTGTATTCTATTGTCAGATCACATGTCATATAGTGGGCCTGCAGCTATGGCTTATGACCATAACTTATGACCACTAAGTACAAGATGCAGACCCTGCTGTTAAGGAAACTACAATCTGCTTGAGTAAACACAAAACAATTAAACAACGTTTGCTTTTTTTTTTTTCAGGAAGATTAGCCCTGAGCCAACATCTGCCGCCAATCCTCCTCTTTTTTTGCTAAGGAACATTGGCGCCGAGCTAACATCCGTGCCCATCTTCCTCTATTTTATATGTGGGATGCCTACCACAGCATGCCTTGATAAGCACTGCAGAGGTCCATGCCCGGGATCCGGGCCAGCGAACGCCAGGCCACCAAAGCAGAGCGTGTGATCTTAACCGCTGCGCCAAGGGGCCGGCCCCTATACAACATTCTAAAGTGATACTTGATTAAGCTGGACTATGATATTTAAGGTCACTTCCAACTCTGAGATAAGATGACTTTCTTGGGCCGGCCACTGGCGCAGCGGTTAAGTTCACATGTTCTGCTTTGGCAGCCCAGGGTTCGCCAGTTCAGATCCTATGTGGTTCAGATCCACGGCTTGTCGAGCCACACTGTGGCAGGCGTCCCATATATAAAGTAGAGAAAAATGGGCACGGACGTTAGCTCAGGGTTAGTCTTCCTTGGCAAAAAAAGAAGGAGATTGGTGGCAGATGTTAGCTCAGGGCTAATCTTCCACACACACACACACACAAAAAAAAGTGACTTCTGAAGATAAAAGATGACTTTTTAATATTGAATAGTTAAAAAAACTTACAAAATTCATAAAATATATAATGTAGTGACAACACATCTCCATGTAACCACGACTCAGTTAAAAAAATACATATGTATCACATATATATACACACAGATATATATACTTATATGTCACCTTTGCAGTCCTTTGTGCAACTCTCTGAAGTGGCTACTATCCTGAATTTGATTTTTCACTGTTAATTGCATTTTTTCATGTTTTTTACCATATGTTTGTTTCCAAAACAACATGTTCTTTAGTTTTGCATGTTTTAGGATTTTATATAAGTGGAATCATTCTTCTACAATTCCTGGGAATATCCTGTAATTGCAGGTGGCTGTAATTCATTCATTTTCACCGCTGTGTAATATTCCATCATGTGAACTGTACCACAATTTATTTTTCCATTCCACTATTGATGTTTCCCCATCTTTGTCATTATAAACACTGCTACAATGAACAAGACTGTACGTGGCTCCTAGTACACATGAGCAAGTTTCCCTGGGGTATAGCCCCAGGAAGGGAATTGCTGGCTTATAGTGTACATACACATCATAAACTTAAGCCGATAACACCAAATGTTTTCTAAAGTAGTTGTACCAATTTCACTCCCGTCAAAAGTATATACATATTCTGGCTGTTCCACAACTTGATCAACATTTGATACTAAAATTTTTATCCCTCTAGTAGATCTGAAATGATACCTCATCATGGTCTTCATCTGACTTTCCTTGATTACCAACAAATGATAAGCATCTTTTTTATCTTTATTGGCCATTCAAATTTCCCCTTCAGAGAACTACCTGCTAAAGTCTTTTATCCATTTATCTTTTGGGTTATCTGACTTTTCCTTACTGTCCTCATAACATTTCTCTGTAGAATCTGAATACTAATCTTTATCAGTTATATATGTTGCAAATACCTTCTTATTTCTGCCTCATTTCTTTTATTCTATTATCATTTGACAAAAAGTTCTTAACTTCAATGTAGTTGAGTTTTACCAGTATTAATTCTTTTATGGTTTGAACTTTCATATCAGGTGTAAAAAAATCTATATCCTGCAATAATGCCTTCTAAATACTTTATTTTGAGGGGCCGGCCCTGTGGTCGAGTGGTTAAGTTCGCGCACTCCGCTGCAGGCGGCCCAGTGTTTCGTCAGTTCGAATCCTGGGTGCAGACATGGCACTGCTCATCAAACCATGCTGAGATGGCGTCCCACATGCCACAACTAGAAGGACCCACAACTAAGAATATACAACTATGTACTGGGGGGCTTTGGGAAGAATCAGGAAAAAAATAAATAAATACTTTATTTTGACTTTCACATTTAAGTATTTACCTCAACTAGAATTGATATTTGTGTATAGCGCAAGGCTCAATTTTCACATGCGAAATCAACAGATCTAACCCTACACCATGGAAAATCCATCATTTACCCACTGATTTATAATGCTATCTGTGTCATACGTCAAGTTTTCATACACATCAGTCTGCTTGGGGCATCTCTATTCTGTTCTACAGGTCAATTTTTCTATTGCTTTACCAATATTACTGACTTAATGACCACAGCTTTTTAATAATTATTGATATCTGGTGAGGCAAGTCCCACCTCCTTGTTTTACAGGACTATCTTGACTATTTTTGGCATGTTGATATTCTACAAACTTGAAAGGTTTCACAAAAGTATCTTCAGAGATTCTGTCTGGAGCTGCATCTAATCCACAGAGAAATTTAAGAAGTCACATCATTAGAATAAAATGCTTCAAACCATACATATAGTAAACACTCCTTTTTATGGTATTTTTAATATCTTTTGATACTTAAACATATTCCCTAGGTACTTGTTCCAATTGTCAATTGCTGTATAATAATCTCAAAATTTAGCAGCTTAAGACAAGTATTTTGTTCACGAATCTGCAATTAAAGAAGGGTCTGGCAGGGACAGTCTGTCTCTGCTCCACTCTATGTCTAGTGGCACAAATCACAGGCAGGCAGGGCTGAACTCACCCCAGGAATCCCAAGGCACATGGAGATGTCCCTTCCAACAGCCCTGCTAAAGTCCCAGTTTACAGTCAGCATCAACCACCAGACATGCGTGAACACCCGTTCATTCCTAACAGGACTTTTTTACCTTCTCTCTTTTTTCTTCATCAATTTCACTACACACTGAAATTATATATTGACAGATATATGGATAAAATAATTAATCATATTCTCTATATTTGTGTTGTCCAATATACAAAATGTGGCTGTTTAAATTTGAATTAATTAAAATTAAACTAAAAATTCAGTTCCTCAGTTATACTAGCTACATTTCAAGTGCTCAATAGCCACATGTACCTTACGGCTATTATATTGAACAGTGCAGGGAGAATATTTCCATCCTCTCAGAAAGTTCTACTGTATGCACTACACCCTTACTAACTTTTTTTCTACTTGATAAACTACTAAGGTTGTGGTAAAATCTTCTACTAGGATAGTGAATTTTCCTTGTCGTTCTATCAATTTTTGTTTTATGCACTTTGAGGCGATATAATTAGGTGCATATAATAGAAACGTCATATCAAGCTGGTAAATTGAGTGTTTTGCCATTATAAAAGTAGTAGTAGCCTTCTATCTCTAGCAATATTAACATAGTTCAGCGAATTTCCTTTTGATTAGTATTAGCCTGGTAGAAGTTTTCATATCCTTCTAGATTCAACCATTTTTATAGCTTTATCTTTTAGTTGTATCTCTTATAAACCATATAGTTGGATTTTTCCTCATCCTGATGATCTTTGCCTTTTAACTAGAGTATTTAGTCCATTTACGTTTATTGTCATTGTTGATCTATTTTTATTTACCTTTACCTTTTATGGGGGTGCTATTTATCCCATCTTTCATCTTCATTCTTGCCTTCTTTTAGATGATTTTTTCTTATTCTAGTATTCCCTCTTTTAATTTGTAAGTTACACAGCCAATTTCTAGTCTTTTAGTGACTATCCTAGAAATTACAGGAAGCATACTTACAAAGACATTTAAACATCAGAATTCTGATCATCTCTTCCTAACTTTTACAATGCTGCCATGTATTTTAATTCTGCCTTTGTTTTTAACCCCACAAGAGATTATTACTATTTTGTTCAATCAATATTTGTTTAGATTTACCCATTTTCATGGATCATCATTCCTTCTTACATTTTCAGGCTTTCCATTTGGGATAATTTTCTTTTTACCTTAAGTATATCCTTTAAAATTTCCTTTAATGAGAGTATATTGGTAGCAAACTGTCAGTTTTAATTTGTATGAAAATATCTTTATTTTACCCTTGTTTTCAAAAGATACTTTTGCTGAATATGAAAATCTGGGATCACAGTTATTTTTTCTCAGTCTATTGATGATATCATTCTATTGTTGTCTGGCTTCCATTGTTGTTGTTGAGAAGCTGAACTCCATACAGTTCATTTGGAGGCAATGTCTTTTTTCTTTGGCTGCTCTTAAGAATTCTGTCTGTCTTGTTTTTCTGTACTTTCACTACTACGTGTCCAGGTAGAGATTTCTTTTTGTTTATCCTGATTAGGATCTACTGTGTTTCTATGTATTAGTGTTTGTATCAGTCCTACAATATTCTCAGCCATTAGCTATTCATCAAATATGGCCTCTAGTACAGATTGTGCATGTGTGTTTTCCTTCTGGAATTTTAATATGTTTTTCTTCTGGGATTTCAATATCTGAAATCTGTGAAGGTCTAATTTTTGTTGTCTGTTACTTTTACTGGGTTCTCCTTGTACCTTTCATTGCTTGTTTGGCAATTTTTCATTGTGAATTCACTTTTCTTGGGATTTTATGTACAAGAATTATTTGAAGTCTGAGTTAAATATAGACTCCTCCAGAGAAGATCTGTGGGTTTTTGTGATACCTGGAGACTACTTTAAACTAAATTCTTGGCTTGATGTTTCCCGGACCATCCAGGCAACAGTATTCGGGCAATAAAGCCACTTGAGGGTCACCATAAATGCTCAAAGGGCATCTTGTATGCATCTCTCAGCACCAACGTTTGACATAATTTTCTCTGCAATCCCATGGGGGTAAGCTTTCCACCCTGAATGTTGCCCTTTGAAGTCTCAGCTTTATGGGACAGAGGTAGGAGGCTTCTTAGACTGCCTGTCTTTGGCCCTGAGTTTTGCCTTCTATTTTGCAGGCCCCTTGAGGTCATAAACACCACAGATGAATGTTTAGCAAATGCCCTCAAAGCTGGCTTCAGAACTCTGCTTACCTCTTAAGAGTTCCCTCCTTTACTTAGTTTTTGGGCTCCAAGTATTCTTCACTAACATACATTTCAAATATGTTTATGTTCTTTCCCCAGCATTTTTAGTTGTTTTCGTCAGGCCATACTGTCAAATGAGAGGTAGAGAATCCTCATCTGAAGAGAGAATGCTTGAGAACAGAAATATGCTCAAGGATGATTTAAATACCTTCTACAATGACAGATCCACAGTTGTTTAAAGCATAATTTGGAATTTGGGTGGATTTTTTAGGCTTTCTTTTAATAAGCTCTGTTGATGACACATAAGTAGCTGCACTGACCAGTCAGGAAGAAGTACTCTGAAAGTTAGTAACTTGTCCTCCTGCCCCACTTGAGTACTAATTTGGTCTTGAAAAAAACCCAAGTCTTTGACTGGATCGCCTTGGCTTAGAGGAGTCAGATGACAAAAATACTGTAAACATTAGTGTCTTGTCTTCACAATCCAACTGAAACTTCCTTGAAAGCAAACACTAAGTTTTCCAACCCTTCCCCTCTTAGTTCTTACCCTCTTCCTACAATAATCAAATACAGTGCATCCTGCTCATGGTAAAGTTCTCATCACAGGATCTCCTTACCTCCCAATTCTCACAAAGATCTCTCATGATTCTGAAAGTGTTTCTAGACCAAGAAATGCTGCACTAAAAGCCAATGAAATTCCATCTGCCCTTTCCAGGGAAATCCTCTTGTATTATCAAATTAGCCACTATTTTGGAATAACGTCAGAGCTGGCAGGAACCTTAACGGATCGTCTAGCAACTAGTCCAACACTCTTGATTTACAGCTAAGGAAACGGAGGCCCAGAGTGAACACAGCTGCCTAAAATCATTAAACTGGACAACTGAGAGCTGAGTTATGGCTGAAATAGTTTCCTGACTCCATGCCCAAGATTCTCCCCACCCCAAGCTCTGTGTCTTGACATTCTCTGAATGGGGAGGATTGAGGAAGGGGGAGAGGCAGAGAGATAGCACAGCTTCACAAACAAAACCCAGCAACTACACCGTGAAGTAACACCTGTCCCCAAGGAGAGGAAGCCAGCCTGACTTCAGCCTGTGGCTGCGACCCGAGGACAGAAGTCTGTAGCAGGAGAGCGCGGGAGAAGGAACGAGTCCTGGGGTCCGGGGGCACTGGGTGAGCTCCCTGGGCCGTGAAGGGGACGCAGGCTTTCCAACCCGCGGTCCCTCTCCAGCCTGGAAACGGGCTCTCTTTTGGCAGGACGGAGAAAACGTGCGGGGAGGGTCACAAATCCACGAACACGACACGAGCCTCCGAGAAGTTTCCCGGAGAAGGCGCGCGGCGCTGGAGCAGAGAGGAGGCGGCAGAACCCCGGGGTCGCGAGGGAGGTCGCTGTTCGCCCGCGCCAGCCGCCCCGGGAGGCCAGCCCGCCGGCTCCGGACCTCGAAGCCCCGCCCCGGCCAGGGGCTCCGCCATCCCGAACGCGACACGAGTCCGCGCCAGCAGGACTCTTACCCGAGCAGGCGCCGACTCCGCCATGGCTGCCAGCCGCCCCTCAACACCCCGGCCCCGCCTGATACCCCTCCGGCCGCGCCCGGGTCTGCTGGGCGCCCCCGAGCCTCCTGGAAGACGCCCCCAGCCCCGTGTTGACACAAGGTGCATTGTGGGAGTGCGGCCCTCCCCGGCCAAGACGGGCTCCGGCCGCTCGTCCTCACCGCGCGGGATTCCCACTGCGCCCCCGTTCGGCAGGAGGGTGAACAGCAGCTCGGCGCTCCGGGCCCGAGCGTGCGAGACCCTCCAAGTCCAGCGCAGGTTCAAAATTTAAGGCAAACCCACTGGCCTTTGTGTGTCCCACATATAACCCACCACTCTGCTAGGCGCTTTGAGGGATTCAATGTATAAAACTCAGACTTTGCTCTGAGGGAAGAACATATAATCTAGTTGGGGAAAAGAAGTTTAGTCCCAAATGGCAAGTGGTTTTATTTCAAAATTTTACCTGTTATTTGGCTTTTTAGAAGCTGGAGACGTACTTCCCATATCAAAGTGTAGGGTCAGGTGCCCAGGCCAACCCACTGTAGCCTATTAGTTATGGCAATCACATTCCTTGGAAAATCCTAGATAGCCCCGATTTCAAATATTTAATCCAGCCAGTACCCTACCTGTTAGATGACGAGTTCACAGTTTGCTTTGGAAGGCATGGCTGCATTACCAATTGATCACCCAATACACAACACTACTGCAGCCATACTTGCCTACTTTGTGTCACATCGTCAGGCAATGGACTGCCACCTCGAATGATAGGCATGAAGCGCTTCCCCTGAGAACTAAACTCTTAAGATCCACAGAAAGCTCACATGACTGACTCCTTCTTAGCATGCAGGGCTCAGTTCAGACTTCACCTCCTCCGAGAGACATTCCCTGTTCACCTTGTCTACAGCCCAACACCTCCTCCATCCCCATGCTCAATCTAGCTACCGTCTTTGAAATTTTTCATAGCATTTATCACCATCTGAAACAATCTTGTTTTTCATTAGTTTACATGTTAATTCTGTCTCCTTCACTAAAATGTCCCTCCACTATATCCTCTATTTCCTGCACGCAAAAGTGCTCGTAAGTAGTTTTGAATGATTGGATGGTGAATCAGAGAGTAAGAATAGGAAAAGTCAACTCCAGGAAAAGACAGAGGATTGACTGAATCATTAATTCATCTAAAGAAAGAATGGGCCAGGCTGAGGTAACTACAGCCACAGAGATACGGTCGGGGGCCTGATCCACTGTCTCAGGCCAACAAAAACTTGCTGTCAGATACAGAGAAAAAATGTATCACGACTGTGGAGACAGACAGGTCAGAACATAGGATACCGAGGTCATTAAGTTATAGAACTCATGCCCTCTATTCTGTTTCTTGTGCTCACCAGGCAGCCTTCGGATGATGCAGTTTCCTGTGTAGCTACTGGGAGACAATATGAGGGTCAGGCTGATGCAAATGTCTGGTGTACTCCTAGGAACTATTTAACTGATACTCTGGCTTATCCATCAATCTCAGGAGAGTCAGCATGATTGAGCATCCCTGACTCTGAGTCTGGAACTCTGGAAAAATATTTAGATCAAAATTCCATTGAGCAAGGGAGGCAGCACCAGGCACTGGTTTGCAGTCTCGCGGGCTTGTGGAGATGGTGTAGCACAGTGATTTAGAAAGTGGAGCTGAGGAGTGAGACCATCCAGGTCCCCAGCCCAGCTCTGCCACTTACCAGATGTGAACCTCGGGCAAGTCATTAACCCCTCGGTACCTCTATTTCCGCACTATTAGTGGGAAAGAATAGTAGCTTATCTCAAAGAGTTGCTGTGCAGATTACGTTAGTTCAACTCAAGTGCTTAGAACAGTGCCTGTCACAGGTTAAGCGCTCAAGAAGCACTCCTATCGCTATTATGGTTTGCATCCTGGCTCCTTTGCTTACTAAGTGATGTGGCTTAGGCTCACTCTGCCTCAGTGTCTTCCCACTGAGAACACGAACACCACATCCTAGAGTGGTTGATGGAATTTAAAAAAATAACATGTCTAAGTAAAGTGCTTACATAGCTGAACGCCTGGCATATAACAAGCACTCAGGGACAGGCAATTTCTCGTTTCTGGTTTGTTTCTGCTTTGGCAAGGCCCAAGCCTTGAACTGCAATGAATTCACCAAGATAAATGTCATCTTGTTGTGTCTCCTAGAAGCTACCCATTTGTCCTTTCTCAATGACACTCAGATCTTGACACATGCCTTTAAATAAAGTTTTACATGAGGTTATAATTATTCTCATTGGTCATAGTAGAGATTAGAGGAGTCAAGAAAATGCACTCTTAGTACCTGCATCCTGTCCTCTCTACATCTGTGGAACGTGACTGTAACATGCAGAGCTGAAGGTGACCTTAGACATTATCTCACCCACACCCTCATGTTTTGTGACAGAAAAAAGTATTCTTTGAATCACAAATAATATAAAATTAAAAATGCCTTAAAAATATTTATCTTGTCCTTTAAATTTTCTATTGTGTATGACTTATAGCATATATTTTAACATATATGTATGGCCAAACATTTTTTCACTCAGGAAAGTTTATTGACCACAGCTTTATTCCACTTAGTTGAGACCCTTTTTATTCTGTTCCCCTTGCTATCCTGCAAGTCTCTAGATGGCAGGGACCATGTCTCTTGTGCTCCTTCTTTTGCATAAATAACCCCCTGGGGAGCAGGCCCCTCTAGGCTTCCAGGTCAGTGAGAATCCTAAAATGAACACACCTTGGCTCAAGCTGCCCCCTGCTGTATATATGTGTGTAGTGGATATCTGTTCACTTTGTCAGCTGTGCACTTCTCCTTTCCTCTGGGCATAAATGCACCTCCTTCTCTTTGGGGACAGCTCTCCCCTGGGCCCTAGCCTTGTAATTTGAATGGGTGCTGCCATCTTGTTCCATGACAATTCCAGCCCCGTCACAATGACTGAAGGGCAGGCATCTGACTCAAGCCAGCCCAATCGTAGCACCCTCGCCTCCTGGCCACAGTAATTGAGCCAGGGGTGGACATATGACCTAAGCTGGACCAATCAGATTTCTTCCTTGGGATTTTTCTTTCTTTTTTTTTTTTTCCGGCCCTCCCCCCCTTCCTTGGAATTTTTCTAAGTGGAGCTGAGGGAACAAGTTAATTTCCTTTCTGGTGAAGCTGTAAATATTAGTCAGGAACAGTCCTGTCTCCCCCCCTTTTTTTTTTTTTTTTGGAGTAACTTGGTTTGAAAGAATGATCCCAACACACACAAAGAAGCAGAGATGAGTGACAACTTTTATCTCTGTCCCGGATTGGTTATGCAACTGTTCCCGAGTCTGAATGATTCCAAGCTCCTTCCAGAAACTTCTCCTTTTTCCTGGTTGGCCTGTCAGCCTCCCGTAGAGTAACTGGATGACTGGGTAACAAGATTTTTTATGGCACATCCTTTTATACATTTAAAATCTTGAATATATTAATGTAAAAATCTATTCAAAACTTCATTAATTGATTGATTAAAAACTGGTACAGAATTCCTCAGAGGGAGAAAACAGTGTTTTGTTTAGCAAAAGAGTTTTACTGGCCATTTTAATTATGGAAGAAGAGACCCCAGGGCAAGGCTTTAAAGGCAGAAGGTGAGCAAAGATAGAAGTAAATTGCTCTCCATAGTAAGTGATGATTTGGGGATTTCCCTGGGTATCCTGGGAGAGAGGAGCTACTCGTTGGAGAGGCAGGGAAGATACAAGATTGAGAAGGGGAGAGGCGAATTCTGAGAAACTCCTGACGGTCAGAATGGTTCAAGGTCTTTTAAGGGATCATGCACTAGGCTATGAGACCCTCTCTGTAACCTCTGAAGGATGTCTACCACGCAGAAGTATCTTATCTGGGGAAGGCAACAGAGGAAAAGCACAGAGCTCCACCACCTGGGGTAACACCGAGCTGAGAGCACCAGCAGCGTGAAGGCAGAGACACGTGAATCTGAGAATCCAAAAAGCACGAGTTAACAAAGGAAAACAAACCTCTCCTCACCCCCAAATCCTTGAGATGTGGGGCACAGGCTGCTGGTTTTGACACTACATGTAGGATGGGGACTCAAGCCACTTTACTGTTAAAGGATATGGACCCCATAGGGACGGAAGGAGCAGGAACAGTCAGGTAACCAACACTGGCTTATACTTCTAAGTCTGGATATAGGATCTCCCTTGAATCTTGAACGGGAGACAACTCAACGACAGTCTTCTTTCAGAATAGGAGATAGTAAACCTACTGAAATGATTATGCTGAGGGATGATGTGGGTTTAAAATATGCCTAAAGAGGTTTGAACAGAGGTTCTCAACCTTTAGGACACAGTGCCAGCACCTCGCTAGATTTTATGGAAGGGCACCTAAGGAAACCTCACAGGGTCGGGTAGGGTGAGATTCTGACATACACCCAGGACCCTTCTTCCCGAGAATTACTGCTTTAGAAATCTCCTTCCTTAATGGCTCCCTAAGGAGTCAGTGGCACATGGAATGCCATGGCCTTTCCCAACCATGCCCATCAGGGCCCCGGCCTGCTAGGATGCTCTGTTACATGCTTTTCTAACAATCAGATGGACCAATACTGTAAAATTTGGCACAGGCTGGTTCATCTTGTGCCTGGTATGACATTTCCTTTTCCCCCTTACTCTCTGCCAAAATGCAATATCCAGGAACCAGATCTCAGAGAGCCAGTTATGGTACCCAAACCCTTGATCGTAAGATACCTTTACCTGTGGTTTTTCATTTTCACTGGTATGTAGCTTCAACTTGCCTTCTCAAGACTTCCATTTTCATCCTCTGACCTTCTTTTAGAGCTATGCACTCTGCTTCTATGGAGTTCTAAGGGGGCTCTCAGGGGGTCTGTGGCACAGTGGATCTCAGGCTCACTGGCAGCCTATCTATGCAACAGCTCTGGCATTCAAGGCCCTCCGTGGCCGGGCTGTGACTCAACTGGCAACTCCAGCCTCCTGCCTTACAATCCCAATTGCTGCCTCGCTGCCATGTTTCATCCTCATCCCACAATGCTTCCCCCCTCCTTTCCCCTGCCCCAAGCAATGCACCCTTCAGGCCCTGACTTCTCCAATTCTGGAAAGACATACAAGCAGCTCTTAGCAGCAAATGCTTCCCAACAGGGAGTCAGGTAGGAAAGAGTTTTACTCTTCATTGTGTCTTTTTTTTTTTACCATTTGAATTTTTACTGCATGCATTAATTTTTAATTAAAATAGTTAATTTTAATTAACACATTATCAGAAGGAAAATAAAAATCCATCCCCAAAGCAAGACCCCTGTCCTGCTTCAGTAAGTGGACTGGATTGCAGGGTCCACAGAGAGGATCCTTGCTGCCTGGGAGAGGTCCACACTGAGTATCACCACCTTTGCTGAGCTCCAGGTGGAGGGCACTCTAGGGCTCTCCCGGGGCCGGTGCTGGAGGCTCGTGGTGTAGCTGATGGGCACCGGGTGCAGTGGGTCCACCACAGGACGCAGGAAACCAGACTCTAGTCTTGGCTCTCCCACTCACTCAGTCACTAAAGCTCTTTGGGAATCAGCTCCTTCAGGGTAAAATAAAGGGATAGGTTTGAGCTGTGTGCTCAAATGTTTCAAACCCATGTCTCAATAGTGATTTTCCCCCCTTCTTCATACTCTCAACAGCCAAAAAAAATTTTGTGGGTCTTATTTTCCATGATTTAGATTATGAAAATATTAATTTTCTGCATATGCTTTTGAAAAGCAGAATACCGCCCCCTCCCAACCAAAACACTGGAGTGCCCCCTTCTGCTCTAACAAAACTCCACTGAACTTCTCTATGTTTAATTTCTCATCTCAACTTGATTTCTTAAGATTTGCCTCCTTCAAAAAGCAAAAATGAAGAAAAGAAGAAATCCTCGTTAGCTGGATTCCAGTCCAGGGGGGCTTTCCCATATGAAGCCACACTGGAGAACCCTCCGGGCTCGTGAACATGCAGTCTGCAATCTGGACACCTTTTATTTAATTTCAAGAATTCCCTTTGCATGGCAAAAAGGGGTCTGAGGAAAGCAGAGCGGTGCAGATGAGGGGAAGGGCAGAAGCAGAGCGCTCACGAACGTGGTGCCAGGTGCTGGCTGCCCACTGTGCTCCCTGGCTGGGAGAGAAGCAGAATCGATGGGAGGAGCAGGAAAAGTCATTCTTGACACAAACAAGGGTCCTGGGGCATGCCACTCCACCCCAGTGCCTGGCCATGCAAGACGCAGAAATGGAGCCTGTGTCCCCTTGGGACCATGGAGCAGATGCACCAACACGAAAGGGAGTCCTTTGGGAGCCTCCTGGGGCGCCTGCAGGGTCTGGAGCATGGTAGGGTCTGTGTCCATGTCCGTGAGCATGGTCAGTTAACAGATAGCACCAGTTGGGAGGCTCAGGGCAGGAGAGAGACTGAGGGCTCTCAGACTCTAGCACCCACTTGCCTGGCCCTCCTGGAGAGACTCACTTCCTCGATGGCTGCTCCTGCAGCACGAGCCTCTCCCTCACCCCTCTGCCCTGGGAAACTGGAATAAATCATCAGGGTGAGGTCTGACCCAGGGCGCCAGCTGCCTCTGGAGGGCCAGGTCACTACTGTGCAGTGCAAAGATGCTGCTGCACCAGATGAGGGACTGGAGCGGGGGAGGGCAGGCTGGGGGCAGGGGGCCCTTCTGCCCAGGAGTGCCCACATAAGAGCCTTTCAGAAGCACAACTTGGGGCATTTTGTCGCCAATCTGCTCCCCATTCCAAGTAAGCACATGAGTTGGCCCCCTGTTGCTTCTGATTATTTTTGGTGGGTCAGGGGACAGAGAGAGGAGAGAGACCAGAAGAGGCAAGGCCAGAGAGGTCTCTCAGACCACGGAGGTAGGCAGAGTGTGTGGTGGGGACACTGCGCTGGGGTGCAGAGCCTGGCCCAGCCCTGCCACTCTTTTTGTGTGACCTTGGGTAAACCATCTCAGCTGCAGCTCACTTTCCTGACTTACCAAGTCAGGAAAACCCTACTCCACCTACCTCAGAGGGATAGGCTAAGGGCGAAATAGATAACGGATAGAAAACACGTTTAAAAAAGTATAAAGCGCTATTCAAACGCGAGGCAGTGTTGTCATCGGAGATGTTAGTAACCCTTAGCACATCCCTCACCTCACCGTCACCTTCCGCTTCCTTCTGCAGCGCCCCTTAACCCTAGGACCTTACTTCCTTATCTCAGAGGGTGCCCAGACTCCCCCGTTGCTTCCCCTGATCACAATCTGTGACCCCAAAGGCCAAATGGGCACACGAGCTGTCTGAGGGGGGTGCCCAAGGCCCCTCACCCCGTCGTTGTCCCTCTGGCACCCTCCCCGCGGGAAGCTGCTCAGCCGGCCCCTTGGTCCACCCTATGAGATGAGCTGGGCTGTCCATTTAGGCCAGACAGGTCTAGGGGACCCCTGCCCAACCCTCGGGGGACCCTGTCTGGAGTGCAATACCTGTTCCCGATTTCCAGCAGGTGGCGGGCAGAGGGAGGGGGAGAACCACAGGCAGGACGGTGGATCCTCAGGCCGCCCCCAGGCCCGCCTCCACCCCCTGCTCCTGCCGCCGGGCCCTCCCCGCCCCCAGCCCAGCCCTAGTCTCGCTCCGGCGGCGCCTGGAGGGGCCGCGGTGCACCGAGGCCCGGGCCGCCGCTGTGCACGCGCAGGTGGTCCTTGAGAGACTCCTTGTAGCGGAAGCTCTTGCCGCACTCGCCGCATGTGTAGGGCCGCTCGCCCGTGTGGATGCGCTGGTGCTTGAGCAGGTTCTGCTTGCGGATGAAGCTCTTGCCGCAGAGCGCGCACTGGAAGGGCCGCTCGCCCGTGTGCAGCCGCTGGTGGTTCTGCAGGTGCTCCTTGCGGCTGTAGGTCTTCTCGCACTCGGAGCACTTGTAGGGCCGCTCGCCGCGGTGCGTCATCTGGTGGCGGATGAGGCCCGAGTGGCAGTTGAAGCTCTTCTCGCACTCGGCGCACTCGTACGGCCGCTCCTTGGT
>NC_060274.1:125515524-125536942 GCF_021613505.1 Equus quagga | reverse complement strand
GGCTGCGGCGGGGCCGGGGCGGGGTTCTTCACCATCAGCAGGCTGTCACCTGGGGAGGAGGAGACACGAAGAAGTGACATGCTCACGGTGCTCTGCCGCCGTCCCTGCGAGGGGGCCCAGGTCCTTAACTAACTTGCTCTGTGGCTTCGTGTGAGTCACAGGCTATCTGGGCCTCAGTTTCTCTAAAAAATGAGGGGATTGAACAAGGCAAGCGGTCGTGTCCTGTATGGCTCTAGGGCTCCCTGACCCTCTGACCTGCCCAAAGCCGCCGGCTGCAGAGCACCAGCCGGCTGTAGAGCACCAGAAGCGGGTCCAGCAGGTAGCCCCCAGCTAGGAGAGGGAACCCCTCCACATTGGGGGGGCGGGGGTGGCTGGGGGCTATGCGGAAGGCAGAACTGCCTGGAAATAAGCCTTTATTGTATTCTGACGTCCAGGCTAATTTATCAAAGGAGAATCTCTCGACTGAAGAGAAAGAATTTGCCACAACTTCTCCAAGGTAAAAAGCCTGGTCTGGAGGTCTACAGGAACGGAAGGCAGGGAGCTGGGACCATGACCACCCTTCCCTTTGCAGTCGGGTTTCCACTAAGCAAGTGGCCTTCAGACTTGTCAGCAGCACGGTAAGCTGGGTTGGTGTGAGTCCCACCCTGGTCCCCGACCCCACGAGCCTGGGGCTCTCCGTAGCCCTGTGTGGAAGTGGCTGCCCAGCCAGCCTCCCCAGGAAGCACTGATCTTGCTTCTGCAATGATGCCTTTGCATTGCGCCCCCAAGTCCACACTTCTCCACTACTGAGGGGTCACAAGTCCAGGCTCTGAGCATCAGGGCAGGGACCTTGGGCCCAGGACTCCGCCTGCTGACTGAGGAACTGTTCTGTTTGCTGACTATATTCGGGAGCCTTCTCATTCCCAAACCTTCCCTCACCTCCCGGATCGCCCCAGTCATAGTCCTTCCTCCCTGGAGGAGCCCCTCCCCCGTTTAGGGGCAGCTGCAGAAGAAGGGTCAAGAAAGTGACGCTCGCGCTCTGTCCCCCATCTCTTGTCAGCATCCCTTTCAGTCCTCTGCCCAGGACCCTGGCGTCTGCTCCTGGAGGCCACTCCTCAGGCCACATCTGCCACGCTTCCACCCAACCCCCCTGCTCGTGGGAGGCTGACTGAGGCCTGTCCTGCTTACATGACATCCCTAAATAGACTGGGCCCAGCCAGCCCCTCTCTATCCCAATCAGAACCGACCTGGCAGAGAACCAGCTCCACAGGACACTGGCCAGGGGAGAGGCCAAAGTGGCTCTCCTGACTTCATCCGGGATGCCATCCCTCGGTCCTCTGGGACTGGCTCTGGCCTCTGGGGCAGCTGCACTGTGGGCGCTGCTTCTCCCTCTACCCAACCTGCTACTCTCGCTCCTTCAAAGGCGTTATTCTCAAGAGGACTCCCAGAAACCACGTGCAAGGAAACCTCCATCTCAGGGACTGTTTCCCAGGAAACCCAACTCAAAACAACCCTAATCCTTCTCTGATAATTCTTCAAACTCAGTGTGAGCATCAGTCCCCTTTTGCTACCGTCCCATCATGCCCCCTGACCTTTGTTCTCCCTTCCTGACCAGCTCTGCGGTCAACACAGCTGTCACTTGCTATGAAACACCCTTAATGCCTCTGTCCCTTCTCTTCTGTTCTGCTTGCCTGGGGAACCCCAACACTGCGAGCGCACTCACGCAGCTGAGGATGGCTGCAGAAAATCACACACATCTCAGAAGGGCCCCGCCCCCCCAGCCTGGCATCCCACCTCACTTCTCAGTGTGTCCCCCTTTCCCACTCTGCGAGGATTATGTCACACCTCCTCCAGCCTCTCACTCAGGGACTTTTACTCTGGAGCTCACTGGCTTAGTAACTGTGTCAGACATAAGCACGTGATGACATTCTGGGCGATGAGATGTGAGGAGGAGTTGGCTGGGAGGCTTCTGAGAAAGTTTCCTCACTCCTTAGAGAGAGCACAGGAAAAAGGATGGCCTTTCCTCTTCCTCTGGGTCTGGGTGTGATTGCTGGGAACAGCTGCGGCCATCTTGCCCAGTCCCGCCAAGGATGGCTGAGCAGACAGTTGGAAAGAACCTGGGTCCTTGATGACGAAGTTGTGTCCTCGAATCAACTGAGGCTGCAGTTGAACAACCTCTAGTTATGTAAGAGAACAAACGTCTTTACTCTTTCAGGCAATTTGAATCAGGGTTCTAGAGCGGTTAAGAACATCCTACCAGCCACAATGGTCCAGTATTTCCCACCTTAAAAGAACATCCTCCCTTGACCCCGTGGCTCCCCTGCTCCAGTTACCATCTCATCTTATTCCTCTGTTCCTTTTCACGGCAATATTCTGTAAGAGTTATCTATACTTGCTTTCACCACTTCTTCACCTCCCTTCTCTTTGAGACTACTACAATCAGGCATGTCCCAGCACGCCACTGAAACAGTTTTTGTCAAGGTTACCAACAACCTCCAACCTGCCAAATCCAAATGCCTCTTCCTGTCCTGCAAACTCAACCCCTCATCCCGTTTGACATAATTAACCCCTCCCTCTCTCTTGAGAGGTTCTCTTCTCCTAGCCTCTGTGACTCCATGCTCCTCTGGTTTGCTCCCAGCTCACACCTGGGGTCTCTTTAATTCTTTGTCTGCACTCCCCCTAGATCTCATACAATCCTCAGCCTTAAAATAACCTCCATGTAACAATTTGGCCGGTCTGTGTCCTCAGTTCCTGGGCAGTAGGAGTGTCTTTGTTATTCGCGGTAGGCCCTGATGTTTACCCTGATGGTTTGCGATAACGAGGTGACTCATGGTGGGCCCCTAGATAGTTTAAGTTAACAAGATGACTCAGATGGGAGCTGGACATGCCAGAGACCAACCACATGATTAGAGGGTTGGGGCTTGGAGCCCAACCTCCAGGGAGGGAACAGGGGCTGGAGAATGAGTTCAACCTCATGGCCAATAATTCAATCAATCATACGTATGTAAAGAAGCCCCAGGAAGAACTCTGGACACAGAGCTCGGATAAACTTCTCTAGCAGGCAATACCCTGAGTATTGTCACAAGTCACTGCTGGGAGGGTGACACGCCTTACTCCAGGGGGAACAGACGACAGAAGCTTTGTGTTAAGGACTCTCCCACGGTTGGTCCTGTGGATCTCTCCTTTTGGCTGGTTCTGATTTGAATCCTTTTGCTCTAATAAAACTAATTGTAAGTATAGTGCTTTCCTGAGTTCTGTGAGTTTTTCTAATGGATTACTGAACCTGAGGGGTTAATTTGTGCCAGATGATGAGAAGTGAGGGTGGTCTGGGGACCCTTGAACTTGCAGCTGGTGAGAGCAGTCTTGTGGAGGATGGGGCATTTCATCTGGCTGGTTTGACCTAATTCCAGGTAGTTGGTGTCACAAGTCATTGCAACCTATAACTCCCTAACCAATCTAGTCCTGAGCTTTCTCTTGAACTTCAGACTCCCATGCTCATCTGCTACCTGACACTGCTACTTGGATGTCATTTCAAACTTAACAGGTCCAAGGTAGAACACTTGATTTACACAGCCTAAGTGGTTCTTTTCAAGGGCTCACAATTTTAGCAAAGAGACCTCCACTCACCCTGTTCTTCAGGACCCGAACCTAGGAGTCACTCTTGACTCCTCATCCACCACATACAATCCATCAGTTATATTTCCAAAGTACATCCTGAATCCGTCCACTTCTCTCCATGTGCACTGCTACCATCCAACTCTGACCAACTGTCACGTCTCCACCTGGTCTGTACCAACTCCGTTAGCTTCCTAAATCGTTTCCCTGTTTCTGGCTCTTGTTCCCCAACCTACTCCAGTCCATTCCTGAACTTCTCTTTTTAAAATGTAAGCCAGATCATGTCACTGCCCTGTTTAAGCCCTCTGTTAGGCTCCTTTCATATTAGAATAAAATCCAAACTCTAACTTGGCCCATAGGTCATAAGTGGTCAGGTTCCTCCCAGCCTATCACTCCAACCTCAGCCCCTGAAGCCACATGGCCTTTGCCCCCACCCTCCCTCTCTGGTCTTCTCTTCTCAAACAGTCCTATGGTCAACACACTACAGTATTTCTTCCCCAGTGAGGTCGCTCCTGCCTTAGCCCTCCTGCCCCCACTCCCATCCTCCTGTTTTCCCTAAGTCGTTCTCATTTAGCACCCTCTGACTTTATCTTGTTTGCTGTTGGCTTGCTTATTCTCCATCACCATCCCACAAAACGAAAGGTCCCTGGTCCTTCTTCACTGCTTATTCCAAGTGCTTGTCATACTGCAGGGCACAGAGTAGGCACTAAGTAGATATTTGTTAAATAATAGAAACTAAAAAAGGTTGGAACCACTGTTTTAACCCAAGGCAGTCAATAATGTGGGAATTTCAGGAGGGCGCTTTCAAATCCGGTTCTGTAAGTGTTGGCATCTAGGTAGGGTGGTCCAGCTGTAGGCTCCTGACCACCACTCACTCCAGAAGCACTTGGTAGCCACTGGACTCCAACGTCCTCCTCATACTTCCTGCTTCGATGGCACCTCATGCACACTAACTTTGGGTGAACTAGATTTTTTTCCTGTCTTACACTAACTGTCAGAGAGCAGTTAGAGACTAATACATGCTTATTGATATATAAAATGAAGAATCCTTTTTACTCAAATGTAATGTCCAGTTAGGCTGAAGTCTGACTTTAAGTCAGACAGGACACCAGTAGGCTTGCCCAGTGGCATAGTGGTTAAGTTCACGTGCTCCACTTTGGCAGCCCCAGGTTCGGATCCTGGGCATGTACCTACACTGCTCGTCAAGTCATGCTGTGGCAGCATCCCACATATAAAATAGAGGAAGACTGGCACAGATGTTAGCTCAGTGACAATCTTCCTCAAGCAAAAACAGGAAGATTGGCAACAGATGTTAGCTTAGGGCCAATCTTCCTCACATATACAAAAAAACAAACAAAAAAACAGGACACTAGGTCTTTCTCTTGCGTATCCCAGGGCTGCGGAAGGAGGCTGGCAGGGACACGCATCACATATTTCTGTGTTTTACTTTCTACCCTCACTGCTCTCTCCCCCTCCAAAGCCTCTCCAGAAGACCCTGCCACATGATACCGTGTCTTACCCAAAGCCCATCCGGCTGTCCTTGGCAACCACAACACTAGGTGGGTTTTAAACCTCAAAGAAATCACAGGTGAGACACTAATTTCACACTCCCACACTAAGGTGTGAAAGGCAGGCCCACTCTGGGGGAAGGACGAGAAGCTCTGGTGAGAGGCTTTAATGCCTGGGCAGGCAGGAGCAGCATTTCCAGATACCACTCCCCCCCTCCCAAATTCTGGGCATCTCCTCCCAAATGCTAAGGTTTGAAGGCCTCCCAGAGATAAAACATCACAAGGCAAATTGTTCTATGACTTGGCAATCCAAACTGAAGATGTACAATAGTATAGTAATTTGCAAAGCCTTGCAATTTCCATACAGGCTTTTCTAGATCTGTCCCCACAACCACACAGGTCCCCAGGAAAAGGCTCCTCTAGGTCCACATGCTCCTATCTGACCTGGAAAAGCCAGAAGGCAGCACTGAGAGACAAAGGTTGGGGCAGAATTTCCTGGCATGTTTCACGAACTGGTACCTATGCCTTCAAGGCCACAGCTAGAAACAGTGGCCTGGGCGCTCTAGAGAATGAAGTGGAATCGACGGCTGTCACTTCTTCCTGTCCTCATGGTTAGTCTCCTGGCTTTCCCTGTCTCATCCCACCCCACCAACAGGTTAGAAAGAGGACCACTTTAAATTCTATTTTAAACTAGGGCATACACTGTTCCTCTCCCATCCCTGCCCATTCCTCCAGTCCTACCCTGCTCCTCCAGACTGAATTAAGTTGTCTCCGAGGGTGGGATCCTCTTACCTGAGCCTAAAATGGCCTTTCAGATCAGAAATAACCTATGTCCTCAGCTCTTACATGGCTTTTAAGCTCCTGGAACGTGTCAGGAGTATGGAAAAGGAACATATATTTAGCTGCCCCTTCAATACTCTGATCGACCAGAAGACACTAAGTCAGCTGTCCTGAGGGCAAGACGATGGTACTGGGTCTGGCAAGGAATGCTAGCCTGATGCTGAGAGTGTTAAATAATCTGTGAACACATGTCGGAGGTCACTGGCCAATAAATAGAGCATCAAGAAAGACCCAAGAGACCAAAGTCAGCGAGATGTTTGGTCCCATACCTGTTGGGGGAAAAGAAATCCCCTCTCCCTATTTGAGCATCAGTATCTTCACCAGGCATGCTAGGATGTCAGCTCAGGGCTGCCTTGGGTCCTCTGGCCAGCGTTTCCTAGTATGTGAGCCACCTGCTGTCATCAACTCCTGCTCAGGCACTAGTGGCTCAGCTCTCTCCCAGCCCACTCTCCTTTCCCTGCTGCTATGGAGTGAATTATATCCCCCCAAAAAGATAAGTCAAAATCCAAGCCCCCAGTACCTCAGAATGCAAACTTATTTCAAAATAGGCTCTTTCCAGATGTATTTAGTTAAAGTGAGGTCACACTGGAGCAGGGTGGGCCCTGGTCCAGTATGGCTTGTGTCCTTATAAGACTACCAGGTGAAGACACAGACACACCGAGAACACCATATGAAGACGAAGGATTGGGCTGATGCTCCCACAGGCCAAGGAATGCCAAAGATTGCCAACAAACACCAGAAGCTAGCAAGAGGCAAGCAAGGAGTCCCGGGCAGCTTTCCGAGAGGGCAGGGCCCTGCTGACCCCTGGATCTCTGGCTTCCGGCCTCCAGAATGTGAGACAATACATTTCTGTTGTTGTAAGCCACCCAGTTGCGGTCCTTTAAGACAGCCCCAGGAAGTGAACACAGCTGCCATCCTCCAAAAGGAAAGGGGACAGTGCTTTGGTGCAGACCACTGGAAGGCTCCCATAGAGAACATCACCCTGTCAGGGGGTGGGCTGAGGTGAGAACCAACCCCCTGGACAAAATACCCAAGAGTCCCGGGGGCGCGTTACTCACTGGGGCCAGAATCTAATCCAAGCTCTCCTTCCATTGAGTCGCGTGGGCCCCACGGGTATGGCTGCTCCTCCTGCTTGATCCATGACAAAATGTCATGTGCTGAGATCAGAGACTCTGTTCATGGAAAGACGGCAGTCTTAGATTCTGTTCATTTCCACTGAGCATCCTCTC
This sequence comes from Equus quagga, assembly GCF_021613505.1. Lineage (NCBI taxonomy): Eukaryota > Metazoa > Chordata > Mammalia > Perissodactyla > Equidae > Equus > Equus quagga. The sequence goes on along the minus strand of NC_060274.1, from coordinate 125,529,771 downwards.
AAAAAGGTTTGAAAACCACTACATGCAAACGCCACCGCTCCGACTCGCAGGGCACGTGGCGGTTGTGTGTCTGTGTTTCATTTACCGGCCGTCCTTCTCCTGTCAAATGCCTTCATAAATGGGATCTCACTTGTGCTTGCTACATCTCAAATTGGCCAGAGAAGACGAGGCTCGTCCCAAAGTCTGTGCAGCGCTGGAGCCAGGATTAGAACCTAGTTCCTCCAGCTCTGTCACCGAGCCCCAGAGCAACCTGTGGTCCAGGACAGGTCGGGGAAGTCTGGTCTCTGAAGGCCCACGGGACTTGTGGATGAGTGGCAGGACTTAAGAATCAGCAATGGCAGAAGCAGCGAGCAAAGTTCATTGTAAGAACTGCAGTGGCGACGGCGGCCCGTTATCAGGAAGGGTCAGCCTTCCCTTCTGCCCTGGACCCCTCGATTCCTCATTGTAAAGTGGCAGAACTGACAAACTACAAGGGATGCTAGACTTTACGTCTGGTCTTCTCCTCCTGGGATGTGGGGTGGGATGAGACTTTGGGGTCATAACTAGCAAGTGAGATGACATTGGATTTCTCCAGCTCTGTGAGCCTATGTGAACACACAGACACACACACACACACATACACACATGGCCCCAGGCTGGTGCAGCTTTCCTATTGTTCTTTTATGCTTCCCTATGTGCCTGGACCCTCCCTACAAGTTTCATGGAAGATATCTAACTAGTTAGTATTTATTTAAGAAAAATTCCAGAAAAATGGCAATTTCTTTCTTTCTGTCACAGAAATATAGACAACTTTTAAGAGGCTTTTTGGTTATATTTATTGTTCAAAAATCAGTGCTGAAATAATTTTAGTATCACTTACACTGACACAACAAATTATCGATTTAATGATTCCTTTAAAAAGATCCCCTCCACTTTACTAATGGCTATATCCCAAAATCTGTACACAAAGTCACAAACTGAGGAACATGTTGTATTTTATTCTCTGAGCCTCTTATCGACCTTTAACCAAATATGACTCAGTCAGCTTGATTTCCCACCACTTACGAAAGGCGGCCAAGGGGCTGCCTGTCCTTGATGTCCACTCTGGCATCTCGCTCACCTGAATTGGGGTCCGTTGGAATATCTCTCTCTGCCAAATCCTGCTGATCCCACACGCACGGGTGCTCCTCCTGTTTAATCCGGGACAGGAGGTCCTGGGCAGAGGCTGGTGAGTCTGCTTGTGGGACAGAGCAGCACAGGCGTTAGGGGACACGAAAAGGCCCACAAGGTGATGCTTTCAATACATCTCTCACTTCATAAAATTATTTCTTTTCCTTAAAAATCAGGTATAATTAAATTATATGCTAATTAATTATAGGTTTCAGTCAGCTTGGCCCCAATTAATGGGACTTTTGCTGCAAATAAGTGGATACTATGGGGGAGGGACATAACGATGACCTCAGGAACATCTTTCTGTGCTTCAGAAACCGACATCCTTAGAGTGAGGTTCATGCTCGAATACTGAGCACCACCACGGAAAGAGGTACTCCTCACGAGGTGACTTTCCAGGAAAGCAGCACCTTCCACAAAGCCTTTGATCCTAAACATTTTAACAAGATTTTTCTAAGATGTATCCTACATCTTCTTTCTTCTGCAGTCTATTAAACGTCATTGGCCCTTTATTGCCTCCTTCTCTCTTAAAGATCTCTTTGAAGACAGAAACACCGTGATGCTTTCCAGGAACATGCCCGATAACAACAGCACGGGCTTTCCTCTGCTTAGAGGCTGTTGTCCCTGACCTATGACTAAGGGGGGTGAGGTTTGTGGAGCTCTCACCTGTAGATAAGTAAAGAGCTACAGTACGTTCATTTATCTGTGATGGTTAATTTTATGTGTCCGCTTGGCTGGCACAGTACCCAGATATTTAGCCAAACATTCTAGATGTTTCTGTGAAGGCATTTTTTTTAGATGAGATTAATATTTAAATTGATAGACTTTGAATAAAGCAGATTACCCTCCATAACACAGGTGGGGCTCATCCCACCAGCTGAAGGGCTTAATAGAAAAAGACTGACCTCCCCCGAGGAAGAGAGAATCCAGCCAGCAGACTGCTTGGGTCTCCAGCCTGCCAGCCCACCCTGCGGATTCTGGACATACCAGCCTCCACAATCTGAGAAGCCAATTCCTTAAAACCAGACAATCGATCAATCTGTCTCTCTCCACACAAACACACACACACACACACACACACATTCCCTCCCCCTACTGGTTCTCTGGAGAACTCTGACTAATATACATCTGTTCTACCAGAGTTCTCGCATACAGAGTCCAGCTGGCATGCCATCTAGGACACACTATCTGGTCTACCCCGCAGGCCTGCAGCCGTGCGGGTGCCTGGCACAGAGGCAGCAGCCTGTAAATACTCGTGTAAAACAGCAACAGCTCTTCCCGGTCAGGAGCACGTCTTATGGACCACTACATTCCCTTACCCACAGAGCCGCGTAAAGCGCCTTATACTCAGTACTTCTGCCCTGATATTGCTTTTCGAGGAGAGGAAGGAATAGTTAAAAACTGATATTACAAAGAAAAGAGGAAACAGAACAAGCTAAGCCCAGATGGGCCCGCAAATCATCAGTGCCGTGTGCCATGTTTGTGCCATGGGAAAATCCTGTTTCTCTGCCCCTCCTGGATCCACAGCTCTTCCATTCCCAGCTCGCGCGTCGGCCTGGCACACACGACAGACAGAGCTGGGGGCCTGCAGACCTGCTGGACCTTGCCTCTCCCGTCCAGGTTTGGGAGGCTACTCAGTCACTCACCAGAAATGGCCTCTGTGGGGATGGCCCTCTCCTCCAGGACCCGCTGGCCCCGGACACACAGGGACTCCTCCCGCTTCACCTGAGAGGATGCGTCCTGTGCAGGCACCAGGGGTTCTGCTCCTGGAGACAGAGAATCACATCACCTGGTGTCTTTTTTCTGAATGACTGTCACCCGGACATTCCTGGGGTGAGGAGTACAGCTGACAGCACTTGCCAGGGAAGAGCACAGGGGTCTCGGGTTCCTGCGGGTGACTGCAGGGTACCCTAAGGAGCAGAAGGTCCTACTTGCAGAGAAGTGATCAACATTCAGGACAAATGAATGTTTGAAAGGCGTAGGCCAAGCAACTAAATGAGGTGAGATAAGGTGGGGAGAGAGTTCTGGGAACAGCCCCATGTTGTGTTGGGTGCTAATCAGGATGAGGCCATAAGTTTGACCTCTGTGTAGGAGTCATCTGTCCTTGTTTTTCACCCCAGTCAGAAAGAGTTGGCCAGACACAGACACACACACTCACACACATATGCACTCACTCACACATACATATGTGATTAGTAAGAAGTTAGACTGGGCAAAGAGATGCAACCCAGCCTCATTTTTGGATGGATAATGCACAGCATCCTTATGCATAAAAGACAATGACATATCTTCTATGTAGACCCCAAGACAAGACAAACAGGGCCTTTTCCTCTTATGATGGTCTATGGTGTGACGTACTAGCCTGGCAGGAGACAGCTCAGGCAGCAGGAAAGCGACTAGATGAGAAATGGAAGACGTGAATCCTGGTTTCAACCCCCAGCCCAGCAGATGAGTCACTTGACCGGTCTGGCTCTCAGTGCGCTCACTGCATCCACAAAATGGGCATAATGGTCCCTGTTCCATCTCGCACACAGCGATGGATGATAGCTCAGCGGGACCAGTGAGGTTACGGTGCTTTAAGTGTGAGAGGTTACCACGGCTGCCGACCTCAAACACTTGCACTGCTTGAAGATGGGGACCGAGCCATTTAGATGAAATGTTCAGAAGAGGCAAATCCGCACACACAGAGTCGACTGGTGGTTGCCAGGGGTTGGGGAGGAAAGGGAAATGAGAGGGACTGCTAATGGGGATGGGGTTTCCTATGATGAAAAGGTTCTAGAATTAGATGGTGATAACGGTTGCACAACTCTATGAACCACTGAATTACACACTTTAAAAGAGTGAATTTACGTATGTGAATTATATCTCAATAAAGAGAAATGACTGGGAGGGAGGGGGCTGTCCTGGAGCTGACTTCTAAGGGAAGTTTCAGTGACAATGCTCTCCTCTTAGAAAGGAGGAGGACAGAGGGCACAGACAGGTGAAAGTTCATACGATAAGGCAGAGAATACAGTGAGAGTACCACATTTCACCCGGTCCAACTCTGCACAAGAGAGTTGAGGCCCTGAGAAAAGACCCCAAGGGCAGAGCTGGGACTGGAACCCTAGCACCTTCCATCCCAGGTGGAAATGCTGACCAAGTGTAATGCTCTCAGAAAGTGGATTTTCTCAAGACAAATGATTCCTTCTTGAGTGAGGAGAAAGCTCTGAAGGGTAAGTCTGCCTGTGATGTACGGGTCTGTGTGAGAATGGGATGATGATACGGAGATACTAACTAAGCAAGAAGCACCAGGCCGCAGCAAACTGTGTCCGTGCAGACTCCCTTCCACCCTCTTGTCCACCTGCCTCAGGCTGGGCCCGGGCTGCTCCCAGGCCTCGGGTCACTTACTGCTGGTTGCTGCCAGGCCTGGGAGGCTGCAAGCCTGGCCTTCCTCTTCTCTTCACCCAGCTCACCTAGGCATCCAGAGCTGCATGGCTCTAACCCAAAAGACAAACATCCATGTGCACTTCCGAGCCCTACAATCTCTCCCTGACAAATTTCAATAGCAGCAGAACCACAAGCAACTCAAGAGAAGCCCTCCTGAACTCACACAGGGGTGGCAGGGCTTCTAGCCTGCCCCGCCCTGGACCCAGGGCCCTTTCCAGCTGCCATCACCTGTGTCTGGATCCATTAGGATTTCTCTCTCTTCTGGATCTCGTTGCTCCCACATGCAAGGCTCTTCCCTGGGCTCAGCCTGGGTTGGAGCATCTGGCTTGGGCACTGGACCCTCCGAGTCTGGAATGAGTTGGAAGGGAAGGAAGGACTGAGTGAAGTCGACCAATGGGTCCCAATCAAGGGCAGTGGCAGAACTCTCCCCTCTCCCAACTCTCCCTGCCCGCCGGAGTGCCCCTCTAGGTGGTAGCAATTATGTGAGTGTGTCAGGTGACCTCTTATGAGGAACCTTGAAAACAAGTCAACAGATCCCCCAATTTCTGGTGTAGAAATAGGTGGTCTCTGAAAGCCAACAGCAGACTGACTGTGGCTCATCCAAGGCTGTTGGGATGTAGTGTGTAGTGAAGTGCAAATGATGCTATTTCTATTCCAAAATAAGGAGTAACATAGCGTTCAATTCTATAGTGATAGGCTCTATAACTGGGTTTTTAATTTTCATCCTATTACAAATCATTCTATCTTCCTAGCATTATAACAAACAGTTTCTTGAGTTTCCATTAGGTACAGACATGCAACACCTTGCCCAGGTGGTGTGAAGATGGGTTGATAAGCATTTCACTCCCCTCTCCAGAGGCTGCTCGCCACAGAGGAGGGAAGGTGTCCTTACCCAGGGACATCAGGGTTTTATAGTTCTCCTTCACAAGGTTGTTGTAAAGCTCCTTCTGCCATTCGTCCAAGTTCTTCCACTCGTCCTCAGAGAAGTAAACAGCAATGTCGACAAAAGTCACCGGAACCTAGGCCAACAAGAGCTTTACTCGGGTCCCTCCTGCTTGCTTCTCCCCCCACCCGCCCTTCACAGGCCACGGGCCCATTCTGCCCCAGAACCTGCCTTTGCTGTCCAGGGCCCCCCATCCTCCAAATCCCAGCCCCGTCCATTCCAACGGAGTCGCTCCACCCTATTCCCGATCTTCTCGTGCTTCCAAAACAATGATGGCCAACAGTGCCTTTTATTTTTAAACATTTTACCATATCCTTTGTAATTTCACTTTTAGGTAAATTGGGTCCCTAAGCATAGACCTGAAGTCAGGGTGCGGCTTGTGGCACTCAGGGTGACAGAGCCGTGGTAGGATCTCAGTAGGTATCAGTGAGCCAAAGACATAAAACCCTGTTATAAAACTGTATTTCTGGTCAGGTCACCTCTGGTAAACAGTAATATTTTTGTCATTAAACATGTAAAATTTAAAGGCATGTGCGAAAGCTCCAGGATCTGGCTCTGTTTTGTTCACCGCCATATCCCAAGCATCCAGAAGCACACAGTTTGGAGCCAGTAAACATTTGTTGGGTGGGTTGAATAGTACCGCCAATACTAGGAAGTTCCACTGCAGCCTGAGTCACCCATCATCTAACGTTGGTCGCTTGTTATTCCAGGTAGTCTCATCTGTTACAGAAAGCTCTTATTTCAATTTGACAAGGATCCTTGTCTGTACTCATATCAGTCACTCACCAGCATGGCCTCAACTTGGACCAAGTGGCTCAAAATGGTTTCACTTCCATGACCTTAATAACTGAACTTCCCTTCTCCGACCACAGAGCCTTACCTCCCACCACTTTCACATCCCTCCTGGACCAGCCCTTCACTCTCACTCTGAAATCCAACCCCTCAATTCTCCCTCAAGCCCTAATTCTAGTTGATCAGTCTTGGTACCTGCACATACAAGGCCAAAGATCACCTATATGGCACCTTGTCCGACTTCTTAGAAAAATACAGTCCTCTGGGCACGAGGCCCACAGGTGCACAGGGGGGTGAGTGGGCAACACCTTTACATGGGTCAGAAACGCCAGCCCTTGCATCAGGTGCTTATGCCTTAAGGGCATCCTATGCACACCGCTTGCCACCTACTGACTGCTGGCTCATCAGCCATCTTTGGAAACAGAACCAGAATTTCTAGTTCCCTGGACCTTCTGCCAGACTTGGGCAAATCCCCAACCTGGGAAAACTGACCACTCTCCTCATTTTAATTCCCTGCTGCTAGATAAAAGTCCCAAAATTCTTCACTGCTTCCTCTTCCTCCCCCAAGACCAAGGTCCTGCCCTTGCCCTTCCCTGTTCCTTCACTGTTTCCTTGGCAATTTCACTCCTTTCACAACTTCAATGATTACCTCTTTGCAGATGACACTCTTCAACTTTCCTTGCTCCCTTCAAAGTCCACATTTCAACAGCCTTCTGCGTGGCTCCATCTAATCATCTTTTAAGTACCTCAAACTAAATGTACCCAAAACCAAGTTCATTAGCTTTTCCAACATGCCAACTCCTCTGCCTCACTTCACCACTTCTGTGGAGGGTCAAAACTCTGGAGTCACATTCTCACAGTGGAATAGCCATCACTTTGGAAAAAGCCCCCATGCCAGGATACAGTGGGAGTCTGAGACGTGGTCCAAGACGGCAGGGAGCCTACAGTCCAGCTGGACGGACAAGACTATCCATGAGTTATCTGTGAACCACTTAACAAACACAACAGGATCCAAGAGGCACAAAGGATCTGAGAGACGATCAGCCTTCCTTGAATCTGACAAGGAGGATGCATCTAGCACGGCCAAGAGTACACAATGAATTAGAACTACTGTCAGCAATAATAATTAACATTCTTTATGGTTTATGTCCATAAGTTCTTTGATAGTCCCTTCAAAAAACAGAGCCTCATTCTCCTCCCCTTGAGTGTGGGCAGAATTTAGTGACTCACTTCTAACAAATAAATGAAGAGGTGATAGTGACAACGTCTGAGATTAGGTCATTAAAGACACTGCAGCCTCCACGCTGGTCTCTCTCTTTTGGATCACTAACTTTGGGGGAAGCCAGCTGCCATGTCATGAGAATGCTCAAGCAGCTGTGTGGGGCGGCACACACAGTGAGGAACTAAAGCTTCCTGCCCACAGCCAAGTGACTGAGCCATCCTGCAAGTGGACCCTCCAGTCCCAGTCAAGCCTTCAGATGACCACAGCCCCAGTCAATAGCTTGACTATAACTTTATGAGACTTCCAGCCAAATCACCCAACTAAGCTGCTCCCAAATTCCTGACCCACCAAAACTGCAAAATGATAAATAATAATTTTTTAGCCTGCTAAGTTCTGGGGTAATTTGTTAAACAGCAAGAGATAAATAACACACATAATACAACAGGATGGTGTTGTCCCATCAACAAAATCAGTTAATCCTCACAACTCCATCCAGTAAGCATATCATCATCTTGACGTTACAGATGAGAACGCTGAAATTCAGAGGGACCATCTGGGAATTATTTATTTATACTTCACCTTTTTCAAAAGAGGAATTGAAGAGGCTCAGAGACAACAAAAAACATACCTGACCAGGAAAACCAGTGCATGGCAAAGCCAAGGTTCACACCCCAGTCCTCTGATTCCAGATCCCAGGACCACTCCATCGTTCCGTGAGGGCACACGTCAACTCAAGACTCCTGACGCCTGATCCAACGCACACAACACCCAACGGTGCCAAGTGAGGACACAGCGCCCAGTTACAACATGCCACACAGACAAGAGGAAAGGGCAGTGTGTAAGGAGACCTGATTGTGCCGGACAAGCAACATAAGCCAAACCACACGGAAAACGAGGCCCTGTGGCCTGCAGGGGCAGGGAGCATTTTAGGGAGGAACCAGAGCCACTATTGCAAGTCAGCTCCGTGAAGCCGCAATCAATCACTGTTAAACAAGTCCTCGGCAAAATCACTGGGTTGGTCACCTCAGCAGATTCAAAGACACAGAAGACCCGGCTCCTTACATGCAAGTGTGAGCTGTCCAGCTGGAAGGAGTCACTCGGCAAATATTTTTTGCGTATCGACTATAAGCCAGGTACCATCACAGCCACGGAGACACATCAGTGAACCAAGCAGAATTTACATTCTGGTTGCAGAAAATCAACCAAGAAGACAAAAAAGGAAGTAAATATTTAAGATGGCTTGTGGCACAAGTGCTTTGGAGAAAATGAGAGCAAGGACAAGGAAGAGTGTCCTGGGGGTGGGGTGACATCATTCTTTTGTATTGGGTGGCCACAGAAGGACACACTGATCAAGTGACGACCGAGCAGCTACCCAGGGAAGGAGCTTTTACAGTGGAGGAAAGTCCCTGAGGTGGGACTGTGTGGTGTGCTGGCAGAACCGCAAGAGGCCGGTGAGCTGGAGGAGTAGACAAGAGGGAGTGGAGTGGAGATGAGGACGGAAAGGTGCGGCTGGAGAGAAAGGGCCACTGACAGAACAGGGGCTTTCATGGTGAATACAACAGGAACCCATTTGGGGGTTTTAAGCAGAGGTGTAATATGACTGATTTATATTTTAAAAGGCTCACTCTGGGCCGGCCTGGTGGCACAGCAGTTAATTTCGCACGTTCCGCTTCTCGGCGGACCGGGGTTCACTGGTTCGGATCCCAGGTACGGACATGGCACCACTTGGCATGCCATGCTGCGGTAGGCGTCCACATATAAAGTGGAGGAAGATGCGCGTGGATGTTAGCTCAGGGCTAGGCTTCCTCAGCAAAAAGAAGAGGATTGGCAGCAGTTAGCTCAGGGCTAATCTTCCTCACAAAAAAAAAAAAGGCTCACTCCGACTGCTCTGCTGAGAATAGATTATATGGGGTGGGGGACAAGGACAGAGACAAGGAGACCAGGCAGGAGGCCACGGTAATAATCAGATGAGAGGTGATGGTGTCTCTGACTAGACAATGGCAGGATTAGTGGAGGTGGGGAGGGGTGGTCAGACTGGCTATATTTTGAAGAAAAATCAGACAGTGTTTATCGGAAGTATATATATTGGAAGCAGGGGGTGAGAAAGAGAGGAGGCAACTATGACTCCAAGGCTTCTGGCTTGAGCAACTGGAAGGATGGAGCCGTCTTCAGCAGAGATGAGAACGACTTTGTATACAACGGTTTCAGGTGGAAGATCAAGGGGTCAGTTTGGTCACGTTAAACGTAAGCTATTTACTGATGTCTTGATGGAGATGCTGAATTAGCACTTGGGAATGTGAATCAAGAAGGAAGTCTGAGCAAGATACAGAGAAAGAGTGGGAAGAAAAGACTGCATTTGAGAGTTGACAGCACACAGGCTGCATTTAAAACCCTGAGACTGGATGAAATCACAAGGGAAGGAGTGTAGACAACGAGCAAAACCTCAAGACCAAGCCCTGGACCACTGCAAACATAAGAAGTCAGGAAAAGGAGGTGGAACCAGCGAAGAAGACTGAGAAGGAGCAGCTGGTGAGGTGGGAAAAGAATCAAGAGAGGTGTCCCGGAGTCACCGGAGAAGGTTTTTCAAGGTGGGACTGGTCACCTGCACGAAATGCTGCTGACAGGCAGGGAGGATGAAGACTGAGCACCAACTACTGGCTTTAATACCATGGACATCATTAGGGCTTTGGCAAGACCAATAGGATGGAGAGGTGGGTGACTGGCATGGGTGCCAAGGAGAATGATCCAATTACCAATTTACTGAAATACTGAGAATAGAGGAACACATTAAATGAGACCACAGAGGATGCAATCAGTGGAATCCAGACAGTGAGAAACTCAACAGGATGGACAGCCTAGTTTCTTCCACAGAGAAACTGCAAGGAAAACTGAAAGAGATGGAGGAGGAACCTATAGACTAAAAAAAAGACTTAAGAGACATAGAAATCACAATTTGTAGACTTTAAGTTCTGACTCAAACAAATAGAAAAAAAAAATTATTGGGGGCCAACCCAGTGGCATAGTAATTAAGTTCGCGTACTCTGCATCAGTGGCCTAGGGTTTGCAGGTTCAGATCCCAGGTGTGGACCTGTGTACCACTCATCAAGCCATGCTGTGGCTACATCCCACATATAAAATAGAGAAAAACTGGCACTGATGTTAGCTCAGGGACAATCTTCCTCACCAAAAAAAAAAATTATAACATTTTTGGAAGAAGTGAAAATTTAAACACCAATTAGATATTGGAGTAGGTTGAGGTTTTTGTTATGGTGGTGATAATATTGAGATTATTATTTTTAAAAAAGAGTTTTGACCTTTTTGCTACATACTGAAATATTTACAAATACAATGATTTCTATCTAATATTTGCTTCACAAAATAAAACGGAAGGGGAACATGGGTAAGAATTTAGAGGAAATAAGATTGGTCAAGAGTTGATAAGTATTGAAGCTGGATGACGGGTTCATGAGGGTTTGTTACACTATTCTATTTACTTTTGCATATGTTTGCATTTTCTATAATAAAAAGGTTAAAAAAGGATAGGAGAGAAAATGGGGAAGAAAGAACTGGAGAGAGCAAACATAGACTACCCATTTAAGGAATTCTGTGCTAAAGAGGAGCAGAGAAACATGGCACTAAGCAGAAGAGATGCAGGGTCTGCGGAGGGTTATTCTTAGAGACGGGCAATGTTCCACGCTGGTGGGAAGCAACCGGTAGAGAGGGAAAAGTTGACGATGCAGAGGAGAAGGTAGAAAACCCCCAGCGATGTCCTGCAGTTAGTGCAGGGAGGAGGACGAGCCCACAGTACCAGGGAGGGCAGGGGACACGAGGCAGGTGGACAGAGGAATGTGGTAGCTACATGTGAAGTCCCTTTTGAGTGACTCCGGTTTCTCAGCGGACTAGAAAGAAGGGTCTTCGACTGAGAGGGCAGTGTAGATGAGCCGGGGGGAGTAGGGGAGTGAATGGAAGAGGAAATGGAGCAGGAATTAGGAACTGTGACAGGGCCCACCAGAGGGTCGTGGTGGTGACTCTCAAGAGATTCCAGACAGTGTGGTTTTGGGTCTGTCTCAACCAAATTCAGACGAGCATAGACAAAGCTAACCAATGACCAATGGTCGTTTGTAGGTGCCAGGTGGAAAACCCAAGCACCAAGAGCTGCAGGAGTTTGCAGACACCCAGCCACCTCAGGGAGGGGCTGGAAACAGTGACAGTAAAGACTCAATGACAGAGACATGCAGGCTCTGTGGGACACTGTGGAGGCCAGCCTCACCGAGGTAGAACATTCTAGACTAGGCTGTTCAAGTGGAGACAGGCTTTAAGAAGACACTGAAATTAAACAACAGGGAGCTAGAGAAGTTCATGAGAAGGACCGACAGGATCAGATCAAGAGTTCTGTTCACATGTGCTGGTCCTCACCTCCATCCCTGCCCCTAGGGACTGCCACATACCTTGGGGACCTCCCCCTTGCTGCCCGGGGGCAGCCGCAGGACCCAGAAGTTCCTGTTCCTCAGCAGGTTCTCCATGTTCTCCAGCCGCCTCTGCAGCAGCCCGTACTCCTGCAGCAGGGTCCCCAGCACGGCCCACTTGCTCTCCATGTGGTTCCCGAACTCCACAGCAGTCTTCTCACAGTCGGCCAGCTTCTTCTCGGCTGTCCCCGTCCGTCCCTCCAGATTCAGCAGCTGGCTGGCCTGGGCATCCACCTTCCTCTCCACGGCCTGAATGGCGGCCACCACGGTCCAGAGTGAGATCTCTGCTGTGGGCAGCTGGGGCTCTCTCATCATGCGGTCAGGGAAGACGGGGGCCCTATCTGGGAAGGGTGGGAACTGAAAAGGCATTGGTCGCCGGGCGTCCATGTCCCATTCTTGAGCCTGTGTGCAGAGGGAGAAAGTGATAGCCTGGGATGAGACCCTGTGAGAGGGGGAGGGTGGCCTGAGAGCAGGGGACAACTAATCAAATGCCACAGATTCTCGTTCTTCTGCCAAGCCCCGCCTCTCAGGCTGTGGTGTTCAGTAATGTCCCAGCCACAGCTCGAGCAGCCACCCACCCAACCTCCGCATTTCCTGCCTGCAAGAGTCAGGCTGGTCACTGTTTACCCACCTCAACCCTTGGCAAGTCAAGGCCATGGACCCTGGCCTAAAACATCATATACCACTTTCTTTGACGAGAACAGCTGCTTTCTTCAAGGCTAGACTTAGTGATGGACTCTTTAGGGTGCCTAGTGTTTTCTGTTTCAAAGTAAGAATTTTCATGGAAGTCATCTGACCCTAATCTTCCCAGCAATCTCTAAGCAAGTTAAGGCAAGAATGATTATCTCCGCTTTAAAGATGATAAAATGGAGGCACAGAGAAGGGGCTGGTCATTCCACAACATCTCACTTCATGTCAACTGGAGCAGCCCTATGAGCTGCAGGTAACAAAAAGCACAGTTCAGGTAAGTGTGCTGCCACCACTTCCAGCAGGGCCACGGCCAAGGGAGACACCAGAGAGCCCAAGCAAGAGAGTAGACAAGCAGCCTTCTTCCATATACAACTATTTACTCATATTTTCCAAAGTGAAAATAGATTTGCAAAAACCTGTCACTTACTGCAGAAAGGAGGAGGGGACATCCCTAAGAGGAAGAGTAGACCTCCCAGCCCCCTCCCTGCTTCCTCGGGGAGCAGTACCCCATGGCCCAGGGCCTCCCCCCAGCTCTCAGCTCCCTCATCCTGGAAGGCAAAGGTGCAGGTTGGGAGCTGAGCCCTATGACCAAGAGAGGGTGGTCACAATTCACCGGTGACCTGGGAACTGGCCTTGTACTGTACCAGCTTACTGGACAACAGCAGGGCTGATAACCGCCTCTCCTTGCCACATGGGCTGCGAGGTGGGGTCATTTTCTGTTTTCCCTGTTGCTGCTGAAGAGGCCCTCAGGCTGGGCAAAGTGGAGGCCTGCTGCTTAGAGGTGACCTGGACAGGCCAGGGACAGGCATGCCAGCTGCCCTCCACAACCTGGAGCAGCTGTGACAGCCACAGAGGGACACCCCACAGCTTCCAGGGAATCTCTCCAGGACATGGGTGAGAGGAGAGCAGGGCCCTGGGCCCCAGACCCTGCTACTTCAGAGGCAGCAGTATTTCCATCAAAGCCGCCCACTTGGGCTAATTCAGGCTTCACTCCTGCCTGGCCCACAGAAGGGGACAAGGGCTGGCAGGGGAAGTTTAGAAAGTCCCTGGGCCCAGTTTCCTTCTCGCAGGTTTGGAGACCTAAAGCTGAAAAACGATCAAATACAACACAGCAACTCCTGGCCGACTTGTCAGAACCAGGCCACCAGCACGCGTCCAGCCCGCGGTCAGCTCCCACGCTCTCCCCGTGGGAAAGCTCCCACAGGCCTCACTCCTCGTGTCTTACACAAGATTCTGGGGCACTGGTTCTCAAACTGGTCTGCTCCTTAAGATCCTCAGGGAGTTTTAAGAAATGACTGCATCGTGCTCTCAACCCCAGAGAGGCTGATGTAACTGGTTTGGGACAAGGCTTGGACGTGAGGATTCTTAAAAGCTGCTCAGGCGATTCTAACGTGCAGCCAAGTTTGCCAACCACTGGAAAGAAGGCAAAGCCACCTCTCGATGGCCCCTTCTCCCTGCCACACCCGGGGCGAGGGAAAAGTGAATTCTTCGGTGTACCGGGTGAAAGCTGGCAACACAGCAGGGCAATCCCGTTCCGTCGGAGCGCCTGCAGTGTACAC
>NC_060274.1:125482503-125515124 GCF_021613505.1 Equus quagga | reverse complement strand
CCCGCGCCGGTGCCCGCAGCCCGCGCCCCGCCCCCACGGCCCGGCGGCGCGGCCATGGCGCTGGGCGGGGGCTGCACCCACCTGCATGGGCGGCATTCCCTCGGCCATTTCCCCGCGCAGCGCCGGCTCCTGGTGGCAGACCTCCTCCGGGGGCAGAGCCTGGGCCCAGCTCCAGCTCCCGCTGTCCAGCCCCAGGCCCTGGATGCCCAGCTGCTGAGGCTGCGGCCGTGTTGACACAAACTGCATCCTGGGAGTGCTGTTCCCCGCTCGGGCCGGCCAGGGAGAGGAAGAACGTTTTCCAGGCGCCTTCCCCCTCGCCGGGGCCGGACAGCTCCATCTACAGCCCGTAGGAGCAAACAGTCCCCTTTGGCGGCGCTCCCCGCCCCTCCGCCGCCAGCACGCCAGCCAATGGCTTCCGAGCTCCTGCCCTCCTGCGGGGACTGCCGGGGCCGCTCCGGGGCCTCCAAAGTGGCCCTGGGCGGATATGCTCGTTAGAGCCCCTCAGTCTGGGATGGCCTGCCCTGAAGTCCCAAACAATGCAGGGGGCTGAACCGTGGGCTTGATTTCTGTTAATGCTGCAAATACATATTGGGCATCCCAAGGGAAAATGGTGCCTGACCATTGAAAATTTTGCAAGAGTAATTGTGTCTCCAGATTCTTCTGGCCGGTCCCCTTCCCTCACTCCTTTGCGGGCTTGACCTCCCCACTCTTCCTCTTCCCAAGCCAAATTTACCTGGATCGGTTCCAGGCCTTTGCACTGGTCTGGATGATAAAGAAGTGATCTGGGCTAATGTGTCACAAGAGGACCAAACTCTCCCTCCCAGATAAGGTGCGCTGCGTTTTAAGAGCAGCCTCTTCCAAAATCTTTAAATACAGGTCAACATCACTTTCAAGCTTAGGGCCAAGGCAGAGGAGGCACCAGGGAGAGGCCAGGGTAGGCTGATGGAGAGGATGGGGAGGGGGAGGGTCATGCATTCATTCCAGGAGTGTCTACTGAGTACCTGCTGTGTGCAGGCGCTGCTCAGGCAGAGGGTGGGCTTTGCAGGTGGATACACCTGAGTTTAAATTCCAAACTCCCCACTCACTAGCTGTGACTGTGAGCGATTTATTTAACTTCTCTGAGCTTCAGTAGGTCTCTTCTGATGCCTGTTCCACAGCTGTAAAATCAAATGAGATGAGAACAGTGAGAACACTACATAGTAGGCGCTCAACAAGGGTAGTTACCCCCAAAAGGCAAGTCCTTGTAATAATCCTCAGAATAGTGTCTACTCTGTCTTCCTAAATGACTAGGCCCTGCCTTGTTACGACAGAGACCTCCAAGGCTTATCGCCCTGTGCAGAGGCAGACCAGCCACAGAACGACCCTAGAGTGGTACCCTTGTGTTCCAATGCACCTAATAATAAAGGGCCTTATTGGCCCGAGTGAGACATGCGCTTAGAGTGCCATATGCAGGACAATTACCACACACCTTCTCCGTTAGGCACCCTTCCAGGACACAGAATGAGTATCTCATGGACTTAGAACCATCCTCAGGGAGCTTACAGGCTAGTGAAGATTATGTTCCCAGAAGTCAGGGCTCTCCTTCCCTCTGTCCCCTGGCCAAGGGCTGCCCTCATGATTGTAAATATCATGTCCACATTATTAGGGGGACCAGGCAAGTGGAGCTGGACATATCCAGGTAAATTCATCTTCACCAGCAAGACATCTCAGAGCACACTTTCTGACCCACAGATCATTAACCATCTTCCCTCTTTCCTGGAGATGGAAAAGAGAGGCTAGTTTAGTCCCAAGGGTTTAAGCTATATTTTCAGTATAAAGCAGTTAAAATTAATTCCCTTCCTAAACATTACACTATTTATAATAACTACTTCTCTTTTTACATAATAGGACACCACTGCTGTACATCCACTTCAGGTTTCTCTTTCACAGAGGGCAGATTTTCACATGGCCAGCCACACTTTCACCCCTTGCAGCTAGAGAATGGCTCCCCAGGGCCAGAGGTTCAGCTCACTGTCATATGAGCAAAGCTACTCAACTCAAACAGAATATAAGTGCACAGGCTTCATTGTACTAGCATTTTTTATAACCACCAAGCCTAGCAACCACAGGACACAGAAACCGGTAGAGGATACAGCAGGAGGGTGTGAATGGGGGGATTAGAGGCACTTCCCAGCAGGAAAACAAGAAGGGCCATGAGGATGGGGCTGCTGTAGCAGCACAGGCCATGGACCCTCTTGTGGGTACTCCAGAGACCAGTGGGCTGATGGGGCTGAGACATATGCTAGGGTGGGAGAGATCCTGTACCTGGAAGAGGCGTCTGGTCATTAGACTTGTTTCTATGAACCACTGGGTAACTATGAGGCAATTATCTACCTTACTGTGGAGCAGAATGAGCAACTGGATAAAGTGGAGTATAAAAGTCAAGTATCATCACTGATAAACTTTCTGGTAAGGGAATGACCCAGGCTGTCCCCTCAGTCTCTCAGGCGGGAGTTGACTGATTTTCATCTCCTCACCTAGGAATTCTATAGCTACTGCTCTGGACAGGGTATTTGAAGTGATAGATGCCAAACTAAAGGCTGTAGGAGAGGCCAAAGGAGAGGGAATTCATAAACACCACAACACTTATGTGTTATGATGGTTAATTTTAAGCACCTATTTGACTAAGCCAAAGGATGCCCAGAAAGCTGGTAAAACATTATTTCTGGGTGTGTCTGTGAGGGTGTTTCCAGAAGAAATTAGCATTTCAATCAATAGACTGAGTAAAGAAGATTGCCCTCACCAACATGGACAGGCATCATCCAATGCGTTGAGGGCCTGGATAGAACAAAAAGGCAGGGGAAGGATGAATTTGCTCTTTCTTTGAGCTGCTCCTGGCCTGTGGACATAGGTGCTTCTGGTTCTTGGGCCTTTGGACTCAGAATGAATTGCACCACTGGTTTTCCAGCTTGCAGATGGCAGATCATGGGACTTCTTGGCCTCCATACTTGCATGAGTGAACTCCTACTATGAATCTCCTCTTATATATCCCCATATGTCCTGATGGTTCTGTTTCTCTGGAGAACCCTAATCCACATATCTCTCATTTCCTAAGAACCCCTGGTGCTCCCTGTGCGCTCCAGTTCCTTTCAACAACTACAAGCTTTATTTGAGGAAGAAAACCTCTGGACTTACTCTGAGCTACGTGACGAGGGTAAGCAGATTTGCACTTCTATCTGGGTGCCTCCCCATGCCTAATTTAACAAGCAGACTTAAGAACCACAATGTTATTGATGAGAGAGGGAAAAGAGGGCAGCCTCAGATCCTCAAGCCCTCCTCACCCACCGGCATGTCCATGGTTACAACTTCCTGTCTTCACTTTAGGACACTGTCCCTAGATAGGCCAACCTCCAAGAAAGGGTAACTCCTTAGGTTTCAAAGTCACTGACATCCTGGGTGTGACTAAAAATCAGAGGCAGGGCTTTATGAAAAGGTGGGGGCTGGGGATAAGGTGATAAAGTGCCAAGACTACTTAGAAAAGGCAAAAAGTGTTAATGTGGGGATCCTAGTCAAATATTTTGTATTATACAGTTTTAAGGTCAATTTGCTCTTGCTAATGAGTTTTCAACATCCTTGCCTTTTTCAGATCCACCTTTTGCCAACATTTTTATTCAAAGTTAAATGCCAAAACACATATATGCATTTTCCTTCTCCCTCTCTCTCACTAACTTCTGCAAATTTCTGCATTAAACCTATGTAAGTTTGGAGAAAATTCTACCTTTTCCCTCGAGTTTACTCTGTCTACCTCTAATAGGCATTTCCTCACCTTCTTTGTAAGTCTTCACAGCAGATGAGTAAAGTTCACTGGCTCCTCTTTAGTTCTTAATGACTCTATGGTACTTTCGTCAGTCTTAATAAACATGTAATTGCTTGGGTGACTAGATGAGTAAGCTACCCAACAGTTCTAATGCAACAGGCACCTAGGGCTTAGAAACCCTTTATGCAGAAGACATGTTTTAGGTTAGTAATAATTGCAGTATGTTCTCTTGAATCTTCTCAATGGGCAACCCTTCAAGTGTGGATTTAACTGCTAAAACTGGTCAAAATTCATTCAAAATAAAGTCTAGTGCTCATGTTTTTCTAAATGCAACAAATAAGGTATTAAAGTCATTTATTATTGCTAAATACAAGCTGGTAATGACGCCACCAAGGTCCCTTTGTGTTCTTCAGCAAACTGCTTTTTTTTGTTAAGGATTGGCACCTGGGCTAACAACTGTTGCCAATCTTCTTTTTTTTTTTTTGCTTTATCTCCCCAAAACCCCCCTGTACACAGTTGTATATCTTAGTTGCAGGTCCTTCTAGTTGTGGGATGTGGGACGCCACCTCAACGTGGCCTGACGAGCGGCGCCATGTCCGCACCCAGGACCCGAACCCTGGGCCGCCGCAGCGGAGCACGTGAACCTAACCACTCGGCCACGGAGTCGGCCCCAGCAGGCTCACCCAGACAGAGGTTCCATGGTCCACGGCGCAGGCACTGGTACTGTTCCCATCTGTGCTCATCCCGAATCCTGCTGTGTTTTATATCCTGGGTCTCTGGACAGAGCCCGCAGCTGGCACAGCTGAAGTGAATGCTACTTTCCCTGCCTCCAGAGCCCTGACTTAACCACCGAGGTCAGTCAGAACTTTTCAACAACTGTTCCCATCTCTTCATTTCCTCCTGGGTCCTGCCTCAGGAATCAAATTGTGACTTCCCATTGTGGATTCAAAGACCCTTTCTTAATCTCCAGTCTACAGCTCCCTGCTCCATTAAAGCAGGCTAACTGGTGATTTCCAGTCCAATAATTCACTTTCTCTTTCCATGATCTTCTAAACTTCCAGGCACATTAGAATCACTTGGGGGAACTTTAAAAAAACATCCAGGCCCCATCCCAGATGAATTAAATCATGCCAGGACAGGCCCTGGCATAAATTTGTTTAATTTTATTTTTCCTTTTTCTCCCCAAAGCCCCTCAGTACATAGTTGTATATAATTTTAGTTGTGGGTCCTTCTAGTTGTGGCATGTGGGATGCCACCTCAGTGTGGCTTGATGAGTGGTGTCATGTCTGTGCTGCACCAAGGATCTGAACCACCGAAACCCTGGGCCGCCAAAGTGGAGTGCACGAACTTTACTACTTGGCCACGGGGCCGGCCCCTTTTATTTTTTTAAGATTTTATGGCATAAACATTTTTTAAGCTCAGTGGGTTATTCTAATGTTCGGTCAAGAAGAAACCAGTGTCGCAGAGACTCCCTTCTGTTCCTCATATCCTCCTTTCAACCCCACAAGATCACCCTGGGGAAATGAACATCATAAATTGCTACTTATTGGCTAATAATAAAAAGATTGATTTAATTGTTCTGGTTCATTGTTTTTCTCCTGTTTACTCATTGAGATTGGCTTGTAGATATTGTTTTTCTTATACAATGTTTTTAAACCATAGACTCAGAGCCAAGAACTGACTTGATGTACATAGCTTTAAGTACATCCTTAATTTTGAATTCTGCTTATTTAACCCAACCTTTCTAGTAATGTGTCTGCCTTCCTAATTTGTTATAATTCCTCATATACATAAAACTGGTTATCTGGCAGAAGTTGCTGGTAGAAGTCAACACATTATGTAAGTTAACCTGAGACTTTCTGCATCAAACTTTGTTTTCAATCTCTGCTCACTTACACTTCTGTTCTCCCACTCCTCCCCAAATTGCAATCCCAGGCTAGCTTCTCCCCAGCACAGGCAAGCAAACTGGAGGTGAAGAAATGACCACTGCCCAGTCTTGAATGAAGAGAAACACCAACAACATCCAGGAAGTTGTTTAACTGGCCAACAAGTAATTCTCCTGCACCTACTTTATCAACACTTTCTTCTTAGGCCTACAATGTCTCAAAGCACTTCTTAAGACCTTGCCTCATTTGAGTCTCACTAGACCTACATAAACTTGGTAACGTGTATTATCTTCACACTACAAGAAAACCAAAGCAAGATTAAAACTCTGGCCTCCTGACTTCCTTTCCAGGACCTTTTCCATTACAATAATCCTTATTCTTATAAAACCATTAAAAATGCTATACACAAAATGTTTTACATTACATAAAATTTACAGGGAGAAATAATCACCAAATGACTCCGGCACCCTGGAACAACCGTTGTTATTTGGTGTGTTTTCCTACGCTTAAAAAATGCAGTCAAAGGCATACTGTGTATTTAAAACAAAATCTTACAGTTTTGCTAGAATTTTGTCAGTCTGTGGCTTTGGAGTAATTATAATATGGTTAGAATGAGACTATTCTGTAAGAATGCATACCTCTCCAAGGTGTTTATTCTGCTGTCAAAGCAATCACTCAATAGGGCAGAATCTGGAGAGAAAGCAGACAAGGAAAACAGGACCAAGAAGTAAAATCTTAAATTCTATGATTTTAGGGTTGGAAAGGACCTTCTATTATCATCTTGTTCAATGAGCACATACATTAGAATTACGAAAACGAGAGCTACACAAATTAAGTGCTTGCTCCATATCAAGTAGGTATAGAATGTTAAGCTAGGACCAGAATCCAGTTTCTAACCCTAGTCAGGTGGTCTTCCCACTGTACAATGACTCATCAAGCGTCCATGTCCCTAACAGCACGTGGCACCATGAGGGATACAAAATCAGACATGGCCTCCATTCTCGGGTAGCTTAACTGTTAGACCAGTTTCAAGATTTTACAGTAAATACTGGCTTTGTTAATAAACACACACAAAGCAAGATAGCCCAATGAGGTTTTATCAACATTTTATTTGAAATGTAACCTGGCAGTTTTTACAGCATTGTAGCACACTGCTTTTGAGGCTCCTCTGATTGGACTGTATCTATCTGCGTTCTTTCACCGGGGGCTGGTCTTAGAGGTATGAAATAAGTTTTTGTCTTGAAGAGGTAATTTGACCAAGTTGACAAAAGTCATTGTGTGTGTGTGTGTGTATATAATTATGGCCAGAGTTACACATTTAGAAAGAAACTGGAGCAAGGACAGAAAGGGAGGAATAACATCCTAGAAAGGGACAAATTACTCCTTTTGCAAGATACAAAAACAGCACCTTCCAGGTGCTTTATGCAAGGGACAATAAGCTCTGGTCTGCTAGTGCTGATGAAGCAGAAGTCTTTTATGGAACCCTGATACAGGTGAAACAGATTCTCTCCTATCCTGATAGCACTAGAAATGCCAAACTGTGCCACCGTTTGCCCATTCCCAAGTGAATCTACCAGGCCCAGAGATCCTGATGCAGGGACCATAGGACCTTCCCACCTGACTACGGCTGAGTGAACCAAGATGAGCATGTAACCCAAGGGCAGCCAATCCAAGGGCTGGCTGGAAACTTGTGGCCTGGTTTAGAAAGAGGAGCTGGGCCAGATGCCACACCTTAGAATCTGAACTAAGAAAAACCAAGAGAATCAGAGCCGCATGGTTTCATAGCACACAGAAACTTGTGGGAGCCAGGAGACACAGAAAAGATGGAGTAAATAGGCTCAACGGAAGCAAGAGATGGTAGGAAAAAGCTGAGACATCAAGCAATCACGTGCTTCTGTAGAGCAGCCTCAGTTCTCGACTTCCCACCTCAAGCTCAGCTGGCTTTACGACCCTCTCTCTGGTTGGTCCCGTACACCTTTCCTGATGGCTGCCATCTGACACCTTCTATGTGTCAGGCTTTATGCCAAGCACTTCCACCTAGGTCTCCCCCTAAACCTTAACACCTCCTGTTGTACAGATAAGGAACCCAAGCTCGTGATGGTTATATAATGTTACTTCCGATGATGCCACGACTTGAATCTAGGTCTGACTCGGAGTCCATGCTCTAAACCATGAAGCTGTACTAACCTGCTTTAGTCCTTAAGACCCTGTGCAGTCCCCATCCCCGATGCCCCAACTTGAACACCCTTTGCTTGTAAAAGCCTGAGACTTCCCTAGTCAAAGAATGTCCTATGTACAAACCCTGACTGCTTCCCTGGCTACAGATGAAGCAGAGTGAAGAGAAGAGGGTCAAAGGGATCCACCACGCACACAGCAGACATAGACCTGACGATGACAGAATCTCTGGTCTATAAGAACCTTTTGGGGAAAGACTTGTTTTTACTCATTGCTACTGAACACCCCTCAGGCAGCTGTTGAGGATGCTTTTTGTTGTCTAAGAAGCTATGATATAGAAGAGGGATGCGGTGTCCTGCCCCTCCTCAAGAGGAAACCTGAGCAGAAATTTGGCTTCTCCATCCCATTTGGAATGAACAGATAAAGGAACTCGGGTCCTTTTTAATCAACAAGGCTTTTGTGGACTGAGACAATGAACATTTGTTATTCCCCAGCAAGCCACAGGGCCTGGTCGTGGTTGAGATAGGCACGGACACTCAAATCTCTCAAAAATGCTCCAAAAAGCAGCCCAGCAGAGTCTCCCAATGGGAACTCTGCAGACTATCATCAATGATGAGGGAAGTGATGGAAGGCCCTGCTCTGGCTGGAGCTCAGCTATGGTGTTGCCAATGTCAAATGTCCAGCAGAAAGGAGCAGAGTTATCTTCTTTCACTTTCTAGATAAGCAATCAACTTCCACTTATTTTCATATCTGTGGCTGAATCAGAGGTTCATCTAATGGTGACAATGAAATGCCTGGTAAGCGACGTGTGGATCTGGTTATAGTCAACACCTGGATCCACTCAGAAGATGGTGCCCATTTACATGTGACAGCACAGACTTCTTAGCCCAGAGGGCAGACTGATGAAGGGCACATTTCTGGGTTTTCCTCCTTCATATCATGTCTGGTCATGACAACCAATCCTCAGGTACTTCTTCAACTGCAGAGTTAAATGCATGGTTTCTCTCAGGAGCCCTTGATGGGCCAACAGTTTCTCCTCCACACACCGAAACCTTTCTGTTGGACTTTATTTTCCACTGGTCCATTTTACTTCCCTACCCTGAATCTTAAGCAAACAACCTCTGATTTACCTGATGGAGGACTGCTGGAGGGAAAAGAGACCAGAATGTACAATAGCTGAACCTCCTAGTTTATAAGAGGCCTGATGGTTAGGATAACACCTACTTCCATCTTTCTGGCATGGCCCTGCCCAGCCCCTTTCACTCAGCTTCTTGCCCCATTGGTACTTGTACTGTGTTCACTTCTTGCCAAAGTCTGGGTCCCTGTTGGCTACAGTGCCTCGCAGAAGGGACTGTGGGATCTATCGGCAGCATCTTAACCCACAGGGCTCTTCCATTAATCAGCTGTGTCCTCAGTAAATCTTTGAGTAAAATCTTCCATGTTATCTAGTCCAACATCACATGTAGTGTAGGAACACCTTCTCCAGCACACCCTGGCAAATGCTCAAATCCGTTCAGAAAAAGAGAGCTCACCACCTAAAGAGAGCACTTTGATTCTTCTCCCTTTTCACTAGGGAGATCGAGGTGCAAAACAGGGCTGGATCTCACCCTCAAGTTCTCAGTGGGTTCACTCTAGTGAAACTGGAACCCTGGCTTTGGGATTCCCAGAACACCCAAATTTAACCACGATATGGCTCCAGATTCTAGTTAGAAAACTCTTCATCCCGATATGCCAGGGCTCTGTTCATCACCTGTCTTGGTTTGTTTTATACCCTTGGGTTTTTTCATCACCTTCAGACTAAGTCATGACAGTGGACTAGCTCTTACACACATTTCTCAGGTCTCCCACGATCCCTAGTATTGTGAATGTCACAGAGCATGTTTTATAAATGTTACGATCCTACAGAGCAGCATGTTCAGACAGAGCCTGCCCAGGAGCAAAGCTAGCCAGGGTAACACTTTTTCCTAGTGTGGTTACACACTACTAGGTAGGATGAAGGTTCGGCTAGGTGATAAGGAAAAAATGAGTCTTACCACTTCATCAAGAAAGTGCCCTGTCTAAATACTCGCAGACCTTGTTCCAGGCATCTTGGGAAGATTCAGGGGAAACAAGAGTACAGGAATAAACAGCTTTTCTGCCCAAGACTTAGGGCTTCTGCATTCTCTTTCTGTTTTCTACCTCAGGCTCCAAGCAAGAGTAAAACAACAAATCAAATTGATTTCAGTCAAGTTTCAGCAAGAATGTCTCCGCTTTGATTATGCTGTCTTATTTGGCTTTGCCTGGATAGAAGCCAGAATAGGGACAGGATTTTGGCAGGAGAAGGAATGTATCATAACATTTTTTCCCTTTTTTTTTTTTTTAAATTTCTAAGGGCTCACTTTTTTCCTTTCATCAGCCTCACTTTGCAGATGACAATGTGATATCTGTAAAAGGAAAGGGACTTATGCCCAACTGCAAAGCCACTTAGGAGTGAGACCAGGCTCAGATGCTTCCAGGTGATTGAGTTACCCCAGCAAAAGAACACATGGTAGCCACCACCCTAGGAGCGAAACAAGCAAGAGGAGGCTGTCCTTGTGTGCACAGAGCTGAGCTCTGTGATCAAGCAAGTCCCTCAGTTTGTCCACTGCCAATGGGGTAGAGCCAGAGGGAGTGAGCACACACACTGATGGCTCAAGAAAGCTGCGTTATAACACTATCTCACGACTGAGGAAATGAAAGATGAGTCCGCTGCACTTTCTGAAACTGTAATGCTTCTGGAAAGTGCTGTGATCTTTTCTGCTGACAACTGTCAAGAACATCAGACCAGCAATGGAAAAACCAGCTTATTGGCTTGGAAACAGTAAGAATTTGACATAAATGACTCTAAGAAATATGGTTCAGGCACAAGTTTTAGGCTGTTCTGTCATTTCTCTGGGATCTCTAACTTTTAAAGCTGGGGCTGAGAACACTGCTCCCAATTTTTTAACCAGGACCTTGACAAAGGTTTCTAGCAGTATAAGTGCCAGGAAGAGCCTGAATGCTTCAAATCAAGCTGGTGCAAATTAAGAACTGTCCTCCTTAAAAAGCTTTTAAAGTCCGATTTCTTGCTCCCCCAATATTAAACAAAATCTATTAGGAGAATTAATCTAGGAAACCTGGGAAGGCCATCTGGTGTTATTTGGGGAGAGGCAGTACATAAGCCCATGAACAAACAGGAGCTGGCGTCAGGGAGGAGCAGGAACATGGACCCAGGCTTGAGCACTTTCTTCTAGCAACCATCCTACCATCAATGAATTGACACAAGCCTCAGTCAGACATTCCCGGCCCTCACCATGGGCTTCTAGCTTTGGAGGCTCTTCCCACACACCTGTCTCTACCTGGAGCTACAATTAGTATCAATCTACTACCCTGTGACGGATTACCAGAGGCCAAATCTTGCTTTCCAACCTCTCTGCAACATTCTTATAACTTCTGCTTAGGTAATATTTTTGAAAAGATGGGGATGCTGGGCTTCTTTCCAGGTCTTTCTGGGTTTCAAGGTGTGGTGCTCTTGTAATGTTGTTGAAGTTCCGAAACACAAGCATGTCACTAGCCAAGCGTACAGGACCCCAAACTCAACGACGTGCCAGATGGTCATTACTGCGGGGGTAGAGGGGCTGTGGGCGTTTCTCTCGCCCTGCTGCGAGCCTGGATAACCACGAAAGGCGGGGGATTCACAAAACTCCCCCTCCACTCCCTTCCCCATACCACTGATTGGCTTCCAGACCTTCAGTGTTAACGGCTAGGCCAGAGGTTTCGAGCCCAGTTAGGAGGGGGCCTGGAGGGTCAGGCGGCTGTCCAGAGGGGTCACTGTCGCCCCCACAGCCTCCGTTGTGGCCGGAGCGCAGGTGGTCCTTGAGCGTCTGTTTGTAGCGGAAGCTGCGGCCGCAGTAGGCGCAGGGGTAGGGCCGCTCGCCCGTGTGGATACGCTGGTGCTTCATGAGGTGGTGCTTGCGGATGAAGCTCTTGCCACAGTGCGCACAGCTGAAGGGCCGCTCGCCCGTGTGCAGCCGCCGGTGGTTCAGCAGGTGCTCCTTGCGCATAAAGCTCTTGCTGCAGTCAGTGCACGGGTAAGGCCGCTCGCCTGTGTGGATCATCTGGTGGCGAATCAGGGCCGAGTGGCCGTTGAAGTCAATGCCACACTGCGGGCAGGAGAAAGGCCGCTCCTGCGCGTGCCCCCGCTGGTGGAGCAGGAGGCTGATCTTCAGGCTGAAGCTCCGGCCGCACTGCGCGCAGCGGAAGGGCCGCTCGCTGGCGTGAGCCCGCCGGTGGCTGGTGAGGCGGGCCTGGTCGGCGAAGCGCTTGGGGCAGTCGGGGCAGGGGAAGGGGCGCTCAGTGCTGTTATGGACCCGGAGGTGGTAGGTCAGTCTTGACGGGTGAGTGAAAGTCCTGGCGCAGTGGGGGCAGGTGGGGGGTGTCTCCGCGGCTTGGGCCTGGGAGCTGCTGCTGAGGTCGGCCTGCTGCGGAAAGTGCTTGGGGCACTGGGCACAGGGTAAGGGGTGCTCACCAGTGTGGCTGCATTGGTGGGTCAGCAACATGTCTTGGCTGAGGCTCTTGCCACAGTGGTGGCATGAGAACACTTGCTCCCCCGCTGGAGGCGGGAGGGGGTAGCTTCCCAACTGAGTAAAAGTCACTTGTCCCTCAGGGGCTTCAGCCAGGTCAGGGGCTGGACGTCCAAAAGTTGTCATGGATGCCGACTGCTGGCTTTTGAAAGCCACATCTGAAAAAGTATCCTTTGCTGCTGCTGCTGGTGGAGAAGAGAAGGTGACCGGAACCTCAGGACACAAGGAGGCTCTAGCAAGGCCTTCAGCTTTGATGACAAGCTCTTCATCTGAAAGAAAGGACTCAGAGTCATGCCTGTCCACACCTGTCTGTGGCAACTCTTAGTCCTCCTGCCCTGCTCTAACAGACTGCCTGAGCCCTTCGCTGGCTCTGATAAGAAGCTCAGGGAGGGCTGAGATAATCATCAAGGCGTCTGTGGTCCCTGTGGCAAATCAGAGAACTCACGACTGCACCTCTGCAACGCTCCCTGCTTGGAAAAGGAAAAACCTGCGCATCAAGCTTCCCAGCAGTACTTCATTCTGTTTCTCCTCTTCACGACCTTTCAGCGATTCTCTGGTGCCTAGTGTGACAAGGCCTAAAATCACGTACTTATCTATTCCTACTCCTCTTCATTCTGCCAGGTAACTCCTTCACTGCAGTCAGCTGTCTCTCTACTTTCGCTGAAAGTAAAGTATACATTTCTGCTTTTACATCTTTGCTCATTCTGTCCTCTTTTGTGGAATGCACCCCCTCTCTTCCTATCTTCCCAAATTATACCCAACCATATCATACCAGTCTTCTAAGGCCCAGTTCTGGCTTCACATCCTTCTTTAGGCTTTATCTAAATACTAAACTAAAACTGATGCATGTTCTCCAAACTTCTCATTTCTTTCACGTTAGTCATCCATCCCACTCACCCTTGACATTTAACAACAGGCATGCCTAGCAATGATATGTGTGTCCTCAATATTTTAATTTTTATTTCCTAGAGCCTAAAAGAACACAGGGCATAGAAGATATTAAAAAACAGGTTGCGTTAAGTTATAGAAAGAATTGGGTCCCTTCTGACCTTGAGATTCTCTTCTATAATTCAGATGGCAAAATACAGCTGGTGCTAAATATCTTAGAAGGAAGATATTTGTTTCTTCTCCCATCGTGTTTTCCTGAGGGAGAGCTCTTCATTAACATTCCCATTTTCGCCTCTCCAATGACATTTTTGTCTCCACTGCTTGTCCCCCCCGCCACTTTGTTCTATCCTTTCTACACAATCTTCAAATGTTCTTCTTTCTTTATCTTCATACTTTTGGTCCATCTGCATGCACTTATTTTTCTTCCTCTGACAATTCTAATTTGTTGTTACATTTAAGAGTGTTTTCTCACTTAAAATTTATCTTAGTTTCATTTCTAGCTTACTTGAGTGTGTCTCCCCCCACCCCTCTTTTTCTCCATTCTTCTCTCACTTCTGCCCCCACACCCCTTCACCTGCTGTCTGCGGTCAGTCCTGGTGTAAGCTGTTCTGGGCATGGATGTTTCCTCCATTACTCACCGGCATAGGTGCCTTTGTATACGTCACTCTCCTTGGACGCCTGTGGGGCCCCAGCCTGGGGCTCTTCCTCTTGTTTAATCCAAGAAAGAATATCTGATGTTGAAATGCCAGGCTCTATTTGTGGGGGACAAAGAGAATGCCCTTCAGGGGACTGACTCAAAAAGTGACAATAATCATGTGGGTTTGTTGAACACTATGTTTTGTACAAATACTTATCTCTAACCATCACAACAAAACTGAATCAGCCTTTTAAAAAAATGCATATATCAAGAGCACCAGTTCAAAATGAAACCAAATTGATGTATTTTTATATGATATACTCAGCCTGATTCACTATTTTCAGTGAGCCCACTTCAAAAGAAATCAATTTTTATTTTGGAGGTGACACCTGAAATAATCTAGAATCAACAGTACCTGTCATTTCATTAGCACACTTATTTTCAAAATGTTCTCACTTTTTTCTCTCACAGCTTTTTTAGGAAATAATGAAGCAGGTAATATTTTCTCCATTTAAGTGGCCAATAAGGAAGTATTTACAGTGAAACGCCATATTATCAAAGGTCTGCTTTAAAATACAGCAGACAGGGGCTGGCCCCGTGGCCGAGTGGTTGGGTTCTCGCGCTCCACTTCCAGCGGCCCAGGGTTTGGATCCTGGGTGTGGACATGGCACCGCTGGTTAGGCCACGCTGAGGCGGCGTCCCACATGCCACAACTAGAAGGACCCACAACTAAAATATACAGCTATGTACCGGGGGGGCTTTGGGGAGGAGAAAAAAAAGCAGGAAAAAAAAAACATTGCCAACAGTTGTTAGCTCAGGTACCAATCTTTAAAAAAATAAAATAAAATAAAATACAGCAGAAAAAAGCAAAAGAAACAAAATTGACCAAAAAAGTTTTTCTTAAATGTTAATTAAAAAAACAAATACATTTCCAGAATTACAAAGTTATATCAGTTTAAACACAGATCTGACTGCTCAGAAACATACTTTTCAGGTTCCCAATTCTGGGCTCTTTCCAAGAGATCCTACTACCTTTGCCTATCAAATGATACAGGTCAGGGGCCAGCCCCGTGGCCGAGTGGTTAAGTTCTCGAGTTCCGCTTTGGTGGCTCAGGGTTTCAGTGGTTCGGATCCTGGGCGCAGACATGGCACCGCTCATCAGGCCATGCTGAGGCGGCGTCCCACATAGCACAACCAGAGGCTCTCACAACTAGAATATACGACTACGTACCAGGGGGCTTTGGGGAGGAGAAGAAGAAGAAAAAAAGAAAGATTGGCAACAGATGTTAGCTCAGGTGCCAATCTTTAAAGAAAAAATGATACAGGTCATTGTTTCCTGAATCCTGGGATGGTGGAGAATAGTATTTGCAAGTTCCTCAACCTTGGGGATTCTTTTGGAAAGAAAAAAGAACAGCCTCTCAAGGCTTTGCACATAACATGCCTCATTTGGTCAGCACAGAAACAGCTGTGTTTGCTATTCCAGCCGAGGCATATATAGCCTTTTTTGGCCTAAAAGGACAAGCTGGCAAGCTGACAAGGTCCAAAGAGTAAATTCAAGCTCTCTATATTATTTCTCAAAAAAGCCTTGTAGGCAGGTTATGGTTTTATTCCTAGAAAATGAACAGAACTCACTGTTTTTCCCAATGCCTTTCAAATCAAGTAGAGACCACTGAAACCTAAATGTGTGCCCAAAGCAGAGATAAGAGGTTAGACAAGAGTAGGCCTCAAAGACTGTCAGACTGCACAGATGGAAAAACACAGGTTTTAGTGTACGTGGCAGGTTGCCTCTCAGCTTCCTACTCTGAGCCACAAGGCTGAAGTGTATTAAATATAGTCCCACCTTATTTTTTTTTCTCCCAGCTTTTATACACACGTATATATAAAGAAAAAAGCAGGCAGGGGAGACTGTGTATAAGGAAGAGGTTCTTTTAACAGACATCCAGAGGATGAACTTTCTATTCATGCAAAACATGAGACTTTTAAAATGCTTAACTGCTTCCTTCATCAATTTTCTGAATAATGATAGTGCCTTAGAAACCTCCAAAAGTGATTCACGTGGTTTTGATTTTTTGTTTGCTTATCATTATGAACTCATAGAATGTTATTTGATGAGTTTCAATCCATTGCAGCCATTCTTTTTAGTGCTCAAACTGTTCCTTCTTTGGCCAGTAGGAGCCCCTTCAGATCAGCTCTATGTCTTTTCATGTCATCAAACACCTAGTTTCCTTCATTTTTGCTATGACAAACCGTCCCAGGTTCATCTGGTACATTTCCTGCTCCAAGCACACAATCAACAATCTCTTTGAGAAATGGAATTTAGAGACCACACTCTGGATAAGCATACTAACGCTAATAGGTTCTCGTTGCTTCTAAGTCTTTTCAATGGACAGAGCTATAAAATACATACCTTTTAGAAAAAGAAAAGTGTCATTTGAGTTCATATTAATATTTATGATTCATATTTAAGATTACAAGGTTTTAATTAAATCTTTTGATTTTATACTTGTATCTTTTCTCTCTTATCCTGAAAATCTTGGTTCATAATAAGATTAACATAATCTTTGCTTTATCTGAATATATGTTTCAAAATAATACCAATATTATTAACAAAAAAATGAACACAATTTAAGATGTTTTGTGGTTCTTCTAGTCTTTAGGACACATCCATCTAGGGATTTATAGTTATGTTTTAAAGTCATTTGAAAGAAATCTACTTTATGTGTTTATGTCACCAGCTTGATATATGGTTTAGTTATTTCAGCATGTATTGATTTTTTAAATTTGTTTTTTTAATTATGTAAAATATTTACAAGGCTCCAAAATCAAACTATAAAATAAGGTACATTCAGACAGCCCTACCTTCCATCTCTAGTCTCTCTCTCCCTGTATAGGTAACCATTCTTGTTGGGTTTCATTTTAAACTTTATACATCTTCATATTTTCCTTCTTTATGTGGCATACGACATAAACTGTTCTGTAACTGGAATTTTTACTTAACAATATATTCCGGGTATCTGTCTGCAGCAGTCTACAGAGATCTTTCTCATTCCTTTTTATAGCTGTACTATGTAGCTATACCATTGTTTACTCAAGAGTCCCCTACTGATGGGCATCTGGATTCTTTCCAATCTTTCTTTTTGCTAAGGAAGATTTGCCCTATCATCTGTTGCCAATCTTCCTCTTTTTGCTTGAGGAAGATTCACCCTGAGCTAACATCTGTGCCAATCCTCCTGTTTTTTATGTGGCTCACTGCCATAGCGTGGTCACCAACAAGTGGTGGAGGTCCACAGCCAGGAACCGAACCCAGGTTGCTGAAGCGGAGAGAGCTGAACCACTAGGCCACGGGGCCAGCCCCTCCAATCTTTTCTTATATTAGTCAGCAGCCAACCGTAAAAGCTATGGAGGGCTAAAAAAAAAACAAGGCAGTTCTCCAGAAACATAAGCAGCTGTTGTTATTACAGCCTGCCGGCTGAGTATGTCTTCATTTAACTTGGGAAGCCCCAGGAACCTAATGTCTCTTTTTGAATGATTATGCTGAAAGCGCCTCTGGTCGGTTAACTAGATCAGTACTATTAAATTTTGTGGTTTTTTTTGAGGAAGATTAGCCCTGAGCTAACTGCTGCCAATCCTCCTCCTTTTGCTGAGGAAGACTGGCCCTGAGCTAACATCTGTGCCCATCTTCCTCTACTTTATATGTGGGATGCCTGAGGTCTGCAGTCGGAGGGAGCTGGCTTAACCCAAGAAAGCAGCTTTTGCCAAGCAGTGCCATGTCCGCACCCAGGATCCAAACTGGCGAACCCCAGGCTGCTGAGAAGCGGAACATGCGCACTTAACCGCTGCGCCACCCGGCTGGCCCCACTACTAAGTTTTATTTTATTAAATAGTTGGTCCTCTGCACTACTGTCATAGAATGCATAGAATACAGCAGTGTCTGCTACAGTTTGGTGGGAGTGTCCAACCTGAGGACCTTCTGGCAGTGAAATAAAAGGAGCAGGAGCATTTGAACACTAAGATGGCCTGATACAGACACCTGTATCGTGACAGTATGGGCAAAAGCTGGCCAGGTCGCCACAATGGCACACCAAAGCACATTCCTCGTAGGCCTGAGGAATCCCAACAGTGGATACTTAAAGAGACACAAAGTGACGGGAAAATCATTGGTTCATGCAAGCAGCAGCCTTTGGAGAAAGCTAGAGAATAGAGAAAAACAATATTGATCAGTAAGAGGAAGTTGATAAATGCTGAGGTTTTAGGTTTGAGAGGTGGTGAAAAATAGAAAGGCCGATCACAAGAAAATATAAAATTTTAATGTCTACACTGGTTGAATGTTATTTTAACTGTGAGGAACTCTGATTTTGTGTGTGTATGTTTTAAACAGATAAGGGCCCGTGCTGTTTAAAAAGGAGCTGGAACCTCGAGGTTCTGAATGTTATGAAGGTTTATAAACTAAGCGAGTTAAAACTGGTGCTGAGGTCTGACATCTTAAGCAGGTAATAAAAAATAATTGACACATGAAACTATCATAGTTAAAAAATAAAACCTTTTAAACTTTTTGTGAAACAGGTATGGAACTGTAACATAGCAAGAATGTGTTAAGTATTTGTGTAATAAGTTAAAACCCCTAAGTTTTATCATGTCCAGGATGATTCTTGCTCTCAAAGAGGTTAAACTAAGATAAAAAGATTATCATATTGGGATGTGCCTTAATCACTGATTTTGTCTAGGAAGAGATGGCTTTGCTGGACCAGAGTAAACAGGGATAAACATGGGATAATGACAATGTACCTGAAATGACAATGATCAAAGAAGTCTCCCCAGGACTACAAGTTTTAGAAGTTAATTTATTTTACTTTTGGGTCATTCTAGACTTTTGGCTTGAGTCCACAGCTTCTGAACTAGAAGAAGGCCTAGATAATGGACTTTCAGTAATTATTCTATCTGAACTTCTTGGGTAAACTTTTTCTCCAAAAAATTCTAAAAAATTGGAGTTCAGTATTAAAACTATCAGTGACCAAATAATGGCCACACACACACAGCTGTCTGCAGTTTAGCCCTAGTAATAGAGTTAAAGAATTTCAGAAAATCTCGTGTTTGTATTTTTCTACATTCTCCCATTCACTACCATTCTCTACTAATTGTTTGCAGTTTTATCTAAGATACTAGGCATCAATGACTATTCCCTAAGAGGATACAATTTCTCTTTCCCCTCATCAGATTCAAGTAATGGAGATAAAATAAAATAAAAATTTTATGCTCTATTTCTTATTTTTATTTTTTGGAGGAAGATTAGCCATGAGCTAACATCTGCTGCCAATCCTCCCCTTTTTGCTGAGGAAGACTGGCCCTGAGCTAATCTCCATGCCTCATCTTCCTCTACTTTATATGTGGGATGCCTGCCACAGCATGGCTTGGCAAGCGGTGCCGTGTCCACACCCGGGATCCAAACCGGCGAACCCCGGTCTGCTGAAGCGGAACGTGCACACTTAACCGCTGCGCCACTGGGCTGGCCCCTGGAGTATAAAATTAATTCCATGACATCTGGACATAAAAAGGAGGGGATGCTACATGGTACCATCACTATCTCCAAATCTATTCTACCTATATATTTTTATTTAATTATAATGCACAGTTGTTAAAGCTCTAAAGTGGAATACAATCATAAATTATGGGTTTTATAAGAAATATAGATAAATCCAAATGTATTTTAGAAAATTCAGGTTTCGAAAAGTACATCAATGCTCTAACATAAACACACTGGTCTAACAACAAATTCCATGGCATATTAAAATTGGTTAAAAAAAGATGATGTTAGAGAAGAGAGAAGCTGTCTGCTCAAAAATAAAAGTTTTGATTCTTTTTTTCCTTATTAGAACAAGATTTTAAAAATGATTTAAATGGTTAGGCTTAAGTGGAGAATAATCTATCAGAAAGATATTTTATAAATTCTCTCATTAAAGTGGCCTAGCATTAGTATCCTCTTCCTAGTATTCGTGTGGAACAATCTTTCATGAACTTTAATGACCAGACAGTTTAATACTATTCTCCACTGAAAGGAACCCAGACTTTTTTTAATGTGTTATGAGAAAGAAAATCTAAAATAGGCCTGTGTCAACACAGCAGGCCTGAGACGCTGAGACTTAGAAAGGCCTGCTTACGAGGTTGGCCCTTGGCTGGCAAACAGTTCCCTGTGCTGATGTAAAACTTTCCCTAAATGTTAAGAGTGCCTCACAGGGCCTAAACTGTTGGTACAAACAGTGTGGTTTATGCTGAACCTCCACTTGCCTTCTGGGAGTCTGGAATTGTGGTGTGTGCTAGGCAGAGGGTGCTTCCATGAGCAGCTCCAGTGAAAACCTTGGGCACTGAGTCTCCAGGGAGCTTCTCTGGGAGACGACACTCTGCATGTGTTATCACAACCCCTTGCTGGAGGATTAAGTGTGTCCTGTGAGACTCTACTGAGAGAGGAGACTCTGGAACCTTTTTTTTTTAAGAAAACAAGTACTGAGGCAGTACTGGAAGGACACAAGAGACAGTTTAAAAGTCCTCTCACTTGCCAAGTTGACAATTTGAGCAACCAAAAAAAAAATAATTGCATTAAATGAATAAAATCCATGAATATATAATTAAATCTAAAAGGGAGAAAATATAAAGGGTTCTAAAGGATAGACACATCTGAGCTTTTTTAAAATTCTACATATTGATCAGTTCAAGTCATATGAATCCTATCTTCAAGTTCTGGTAAATATCTAGGTTGATAATCATCAAAGCAAGCTAAAACTCTAAAGAATCAAACCAGAGTATTAAATAAATTCAATGCTTACAGTGTTTGTTAATTTTAAGTAAAAATGTATTAATGTATATAGGTTGACTACCCATAAATGGAGTCGTAAAAACGAAGGTAAAAATAAATTGACAAGATGGCAGGTAAATGACACTTTCATGTATCATTACAAAGCCAACTTACCTACAGCTTTTCCATTCGTCCCCAAAAATGACATACTCATTTATACTATCGAGGCTGTGTCAGGAACTAATAAAGTAGACTAAGGAGTTCTTTCCAGTAACGAATTAAGTCAGCCATCTCTATTTGTGATATGATTTTAGAATCATTATTTGTATCCATGATACAGAGATGAATCAAATTCCACCTGTTACATTGCCTAAATACAATCACTCACAGTTCTTAGAAATAATATGTGTGGCAGATATATGCATTCCTCAAAACTTAGAGAATGTTCACTTAAGATCTGAGCACTTGACTGTATGTAAAATTTACCTCAAATGGAAAAAAAACACAAATATTGAACTCTAGGCTAATGATATTCATGCTGAACTATTTACGGAGAAATGTGATGTCTGTGTTGGCTTTGAAATAGGTTGAAAATAAGACGGGTTGATGGGGGGCTGGCCCCATGGCCGAGTGGTTAAGTTCGCGTGCTCCGCTGCAGGCGGCCCAGTGTTTTGTTGGTTCGAATCCTGGGCGCGGACATGGCACCGCTCATCAAACCATGCTGAAGCAGCATCCCACATGCCACAACTAGAAGGACCCACAACGAAGAATATACAACTATGTACTGGGGGGGCTTTGGAGAGAAAAAGGAAAAAATAAAATCTTTAAAAAAAAATTTTTTTTAAATAATAAAAAAAAAAACATGGGTTGATGGATGGATAGAGGAATGCAGAGATGGATATATATGTGATAAAATACTAGCGGTAAAATCTAGGCAGTAGGTATCTAGGTGTTCACTGTAAAATTGTTTTAACTTTTCCGATAGTTTGAAAATTTTCATAATAAAATGTTAGGAAAAAAACAGTGCATGGGACAGGAGGTAGGTTGTAAGAGAAGTTCATTTAATAGGGATGTCTGCAGGATGAACTTTCTATGAGCTTTCTATCAAGCAAAGAACAAAAACTGTATGAGATTTTTCTGATAGCAGAGGTGGGGCTTGAGAGAAATAATACAGCTGCACTGTGGCTAGTAGTCTTTCCCACACATTATCAAGCAGCTGCCAACTAAAAACATTAAGGCAAGTTAATTAATGATAGCTGGCTCCCAAACCAAGCAAAATCTGCTTTGCCCAGGTGGATGTCATCGGGGTCCACTGGTTAAGTGCATCTCTGAGGGACCACGCAGACGCCCAGCTCCTCCAGCACTGCTTAATGGCCACGTGTACATTCCCTCAAGCCCTTCCCTTCAGATGAGCATGACTGCTTCCTCTGCCATCTAAGGACATTCTTTTTTCTAAATATTTACGTCTCAGAACCTTTGTCATAGCCCTCAGATGTGTGGTATTGGTGGGTGAAGGCATTGGACAAGGTGATCTCTAAGCTCCCCCTCCTATTTAAATGCCTGATGATCCATTCACAGTCTAGTTGCTTTAGCACCAAGAGGCTCGAGGACCCCAAGCCCTGCTTACTTAGTGCTGAGCCATCATCCCTGACCAGGAAAGAGAGACAAGGACTAGATAATCTCTTCTCCCACTTACCTTCACTGGGGTCTGTGGGAATCTCACTTTCCTCTGGCCCTGCCTGGTCCTCTGTGTTATGGTCTCCTTCTGGCTGAATCTGAGATAAGACATCAGGTTGATTCATGGCATAATCTAGGAGAGAAAGAAGGGAAAAGGGGTATGACAAAGAGATCAATGAGGATGCTACTAACTGTCATGAAGGCTGTGCTGAGGACTTTGAGAGCCACAATCCCAGGGAATTACTTTTATATTCTATTTCACTTTCCCCATCCATCCACCTCCAATATGGAAGAGATCTATCAGGCAAGCAGGTAAGAGGAGAGGTAAAGGGTGGGAAAGGTACATGTGCGACTTCAGCACCGCCACCTGCTGCTTTCACTGGGTAAGAGCGACAGTGTGCCTCGGGTGGGGGAGAGGGGGAGAGATCAAGGACCCTTCAAAGTGAAGGATACCCATGGAAACCACTGCAGCTGGCACACCCATAACTCTGAACTTCACTCTCTATCCCGTGAATTGGCAAAGGAGAGATGATGATTTCCTATTTAGCAAGGGTGAATTGGAAATCTTTAGCTTGGAACCAGAATCTGAAGGGTGTGAGGACAGAGTGAGAATGAAGACCACTGGAGGAAAAGGGACTGTTCTGAGCCCTCCAGGAGCTGCTGTCACCTCATTCACAAGGGGCCAACTTAGCCTCACCCATGGAGATGAGAGACTCGTAGTTGCCCTTCATGATATTCTTGTAAAGTTCCTTTTGCCAGTCTTCTAATTTTTCCCATTCTGGAGTGGAAAAGTAGATGGAGATATCATCAAATGTCACAGGTACCTGAAATTACAATCACACCGGGGTTAGTCCCTCCCACTGCAATTCAATCATTCAAGAAATCTTTACTGAGTGCCTACTAGGTACAAAAAACTGTGCGGGACCCTAAAAGGATACAGGAAAAACTTAAGACAGATCCAACCTCCGGGAGTTGACAATATTTTCAAGGAGAAAGGTGATAAACTTTAGGGTTGTGCGTTTTGAGAGGGTGAAGGACATGTAAAGAGTCATTTGCAGACATAGGTACAAATGCAAAGCAGTATTTAACTCACAAAGCACAACATATTAATATCCATTGAGTACAAGGTTTATCCGAAGCACCAAGATTATAAAAATATGGTTTCTGGGGGCCGGCCCCATGGCCAAGTGGTTAAGTTCACGTGCTCCACTTTGGTGGCCCCGGGTTTCACCTGTTCGGATCCTGGGTGCAGAAATGGCACCACTCATCAGGCTATGTTGAGGCGGCGTCCCACATGTCACAGCTAGAGGGACCCACAACTAAAAAAAATATACAACTATATACTGAGGGGATTTGGGGAGAAAAAGCAGGAAAAAAAAAAAGATTGGCAACAGTTGTTAGCTCAGGTGCCAATCTTTAAAGATTTTTATTTTTTTCCTTTTTCTCCCCCAAGCCCCCCGGTACATAGTTGTATATTCTTCGTTGTGGGTCCTTCTAGTTGTGGTATGTGGGACGCTGCCTCAGCCTGGTTTGATGAGCAGTGCCATGTCCACGCCCAGGATTCGAACCAACGAAACACTGGGCCGCCTGCAGCGGAGCACGCGAACTTAACCACTCGACCACGGGGCCAGCCCCTCAGGTGCCAATCTTAAAAAAAAAAAATTTGGTTTCTGCCCAAAAGGAATGTATGACTGTATTCAAATTAATAACATGGACAAGAAATTTTTAAAATAGAGCTATAATGGGACTGGGATGAGTCTGGAAGAGATGGGGCTTCAGCTAGTCCTAAAAGACAGGTAGATTTCTTTGTTTTGGACACTGTCATTTTTCTGGTTTTTTGCTGAGGAGGATTAGCCCTGAGCTAACATCTGTTGCCAATCTTCCTTTTTTTTTTTCTTTTTGCTTGAGGAAGATTAGCCCTAAGCTAACATCTGTGCGAACCTTCCTCCATTTGTACGTAGCATGCCTCTACACATGGCTGACAGTGAAGTAGGTCCACGCCCAACCTATGAGCCCGCGCTGCCAAAGCGGAGCACCTGGAGCTGTAGCCACTTCACCACGGGGCTGGCCCCCAAGATGTATATGCATGTATCTTTTCCAAAATTAAAACATTCAATAAAAATATACATACTTCATAAATTTAACATAGCCTTTAAGATTCAAAGGTCTGTCCAATACTATTAGGCAATTTTATTTCTTTCTGCTTCATTTGTGTCATCTTTTTCCTCAACGAGAAATTTTGTTCCTAGGGGCTAGAACCATAAATTACTCATTTTTACATCCTGCTCAGCACCTACAATCAGGCTGAGGGAAGTGTAAATACTCAATACTTAATTTTTATCTAACCTCACTACACAGGAGATCTGTCATAGCTTACAATAAAAACTCACGATAAAATGATCACAGAAATCAACGATCAGATGGGCTTCTGGTCCAAGACTGTGAGCTAAGCACACACGTCCTTCTCTTCCCTCCCAGACTCCACTGAAACCACAGCGCTGAGATGGGGGACATATCTACAACACCGCCAAGAATGAGCAAGAAGGCCGTCACCAGACAGTTCTTGATGAGTCTCACTGAGACCCGGAGGATGGGCGTGTGCTGGGGTCTAAGGTGCGCGAGGAAGCTGCATCTCCCTGATGCACAGGGAAAGACTGCAGTGGAGGAATCCAGAGAATTCCAAGCTCGAAGTCAGCAGATACCCTGAGTAGGAGTAAAAGTGGCTGTAAACTGCCGTTTGAAGGGCTATCTTTAGAAGCAGGACCCCCTCTCTCGTCCTCCTCATCAACCCTGGCAGAGCCGGCAGCATTTACCCCAAAGCTGAAATGACAGACCATATCTCTATGGAAATTTCACAACCTGCCTGGGACAGCAGGGGACCCCAGTATGGGAGCTGACGGCTTGGAGTACTGCCTTACTCCTTCTGGCCTCCGGGTGGTCCCTGCACTGCCTATTTGCTCCTGGCCACAGCACCTTAAAGTGAAGCCCATCTACATGGAGCGCCTATGGAGGGAGCCCTCTCCTGCAAATGAAAGATCCTGTGGTTAAAGAGACTAAAGTGGTGGCAGAGAAAACATGTCAGCTTCCTGTAATTAACCAAAGTAATCAATCTAATCCTCCACTTATAAATATGGATGAACAATCACAGATTACTCAAGATTTTTTTTTAAAAAGCTAACAGCACCAAGATGAACAAATACTATAAAAGATCCTAGAGGGAAAAAAATCAATAAGCTAAAAATCAAACAACCCTCTAATTCAGATTCTCAAAGAAATTTAGTAGATATTGCATCCATAAAAAAATTCAGGCTGCTTTAAAAAAAGGAGCAGAAAATAAGTATTATTGAAAATTAAATATATAATTGTTAAAAATAAAAATTAGAAATGCTGGAAGGAAAGGTCAAGAAACTGTAGTTAAAAAGGTAAAAAATATTAAGGAAAATTTAAAGAAACAAAGACAATAATCCATCATCTGTCAACAGCAGTTCCAGAAAGAGAACAGAAAAAATGGGGGAGGGTGTGTGAAATATTATAAAAATAGATTCATAGAAGAAAATTTCCCAGAGCTGAAAAGATACCACTCTTCTGAATGAAGGGTCACACCAAGGGTCCAAAACAAATTTTAAAAGACCTATATCCAGACATAGCCAACAAATTTTAGAAAAATATAAATAGAAGATAAAAACTTCCAGGGAAAAAAAAATGGGTTTCTTACAAATTATAATCAGTTTGGTATTAAACTTTTCATCAATGGCATTTGGTGTTATGAGATAATGGACCAATACTTTTAAAATTCTGAGGGCAAATGGAATATTATTGAGCATGAAAAAGGAAGGAAATTCTGACCTGCTGCAACATGGATTCATCTGCAGGATGTTATGCACAAGTGAAACAAGCCAGTCACAAAAGGACAAAAATTGTGTGATTTCACTTATATGATGTCCCTAGAGTAGTCAAATTCACAGAGACAGAAAGCAGAATGGTGGCTGCTGGGGGCAGCGGGAATGAGGAGTTGTTTAGTGGGTACAGAGTTTCAGTTTGGGAAACCCTGGGGATGGATGGTGGTGACGCTTGCACAACAATGTGAATGTACTTAATGCCACTGAACTGTACCCTTAACCATGGTTAAAATGGTAAATTTTATGTATATTTACCAAAATTAAAACAAATTAAAATTCAAAGTAAGGGCAGAATAAGAGCATTTGCAACAAAGCAAGGACACAAAAGTTTACTTCCTGTATTTCAATCTAGTAAATCTTCAATATATTCTAATTTCATGAAGAAATCACAACATTATTTTTATATGATTTTGGAGTTTAAGATGGACAGGTTGAATGTTACCCATTTATCCGGGTAATACCATAAGTAACTTTAACTTCCCTTTTCTGCTATTCTTACGGCAAATACAAATTTAAACTTTCCCAAAGAACTTCTAGGGGGCTCCAGATACACAAATAAAAACACTGGGGCAAGTTCTCTGTCAGATACTGCCTCTGACATCCCTTCCAACTCCCTCATCTCCGCTCCCCTTCACAACCCTTGAAAGAGTCCTTTATTGTCATTCTCCCTTTTCTCTCTTCCCATTCACCCCTCCACCAGCTCCATTCAGCCTTCCATCCCCGGCTTCACTGCACTGAAACAACTCTTGCAAGGTTCCCAGCGACGTCTATGTTGCCAAATCATATTCACCATCTTCTTCCTTCTAGACCTCTCGGTAACATATCAACCCAGATGACAACTCTCTCCTTGAAATGCTTTTCTCCTTGTCCCTGTGACCCCACATACTTTCCTGTTTTGTTTCCTTTCCCGCCTCCCTGGCCACTCCTCCTCAGTCTCCTTTGCTGGCTCCTCCTTTCCCTGGAGCTGAGCCCTGGGACTCCTCTTGCTTTCCCACTTTCTTTCCTGAGGTCATCACTTCCAGCCTCTTGACTTACAACATGACCTGGACATCAACGACTCCCAAATATTTCTCACCTTTGAGCTTCAGGGACCACTTCACATCTCTCCAGAATGTGCCACAGGCATTTCCAACCTAACACTGCGAAGGAGAACTCTTAATTCCTTCCCATGCCTCAAGATATCCCCATCTCAGTAGATGCCAACACCATCCATCCGGTTCTTCAAGCCAAAAGTCTAAGAGTCACTAAACCTAAGGTGTTAAGAGCATGTGCTCTGGAGCCAACTGGGTTACAAGACAACTCTGTTATTTATATTTAGTAACTATATGAACCCAAGTTAGGGTTCTTATGAAATAACTAAAGCACTCAGAACAGTAAAATTCTAAGTAAATCACCACACATTAAATTTACAATTATTGTTGTTCTTAATTCCTCCTTCCCTACTTCCCATCAGTAAGTCTTACTGTCAATTCTACCATCAAAACATCCCGAATCTGTCCACTTATCTCCATCTCCACTACTGCTACCCTCATCCAGGCCACTCTCACCCCTATTACAGCTGCCTATTGTTTTCCTCCCTGCTCCTGTTCTTACCCCCTTGATTCATTCTCCACATGGCAGCCAAAGTGGTTCTTTCAAAATATACACCAGTATAACTCCTCTGCTTAAAACCCTTCAATTTCCTCCCATTACACCTAAGATAAAACCCCAACTGCTTACCTTGGTCTCCAATGCCTGACCCAGTGGTTCAAAACTCTAGCTGCATTATTACAATCATCTACGGAGCTTCAAGAATTATTAATACTTAGGCCCCATCCTGGACCTATTAAATCAGAATCTCTAGGTGTGATGCCCATCAAAATTTAAAAGCTCCCCAGATGAATCCTATGTACAGCCAGGGCTGAAACACATTGCCCTAAACGATCTGCCTCCTGTTTACTCAGTGCACACAGCGGCTGCCCTTCCTCCTTCCCCTCAGTGTCCCTAGTCCCTTTGAGCCTTCGGGACTTTGCACTAGGTATTCTTTCTGCCTAGAAAGCTCTTCCTCAGATCTTCTCACAGCTGGATCCTTCCTGTTATTTAGTCTCAGCCTAAATATTAGCTCCTTTATGAGAACTTCTCTGATAGCCAATCTAAAATAAATCATCAGATAGCACTTATATTTTTACCAAAGCGCTTAAATGGATTTTAATGTTATCTTTCTTTATCCACTAAAATTTAAGCTCCAAGGGAGCTTACGTGAATTGTTCACTGCTGTGCCTTCAGGATGTAGACATCAAGCAAATAGTAAGTGTTCAAGAAATATTTGTTGAATGAAGGAATAAATAAGCAGGCATGCTTGGAAACTAGCTGGCTCAAGGCTGTCTTCCATAGTTGAGGAATAGTGTTTATTTCCCTTTTGTTTTATGGGCTATTCCCTCCAGAAAGGCTGGGCCCCAGCATCGCGGCACACTTCTGCAAAGGATGCTGATGGGCAGGATCTACGTCAGCCCCAGACCCACAGATGGTCCCAAACCCTTATGTTAACTATTTACTCTACCTCCCCTCCCTTGTCTTCCCTCTAACTTTTCACCAGAATTGACAACAAATTCAAATTGACTGA
Source organism: Equus quagga (assembly GCF_021613505.1). Classification (NCBI taxonomy): domain Eukaryota; kingdom Metazoa; phylum Chordata; class Mammalia; order Perissodactyla; family Equidae; genus Equus; species Equus quagga. The sequence continues at coordinate 125,486,197 of NC_060274.1, read as the reverse complement.
TTTAAATGATATTTAGTTTCCACACCAAGATCGTGGCAGACAGGTTAACAAAGAGAAAAGTGACCAGGGGATAATGGGCAGGAGAAAGCAAAAGAGAAGAAAATCCATCTATCAGATAGCCAACTTTGGACTGGAAACAGTTTTCCAATGATCGCTGTATTAAACATGGAATGCTTCCCAAATAGAGAAACACAAAACAACTTCATAGTTCCTTCAGCCTAACTGACTGACCAAGATTATCCCTTACTACTAGGCTAAGGACTAGTGAGACCACTTTCCATCTAGAAGCGAAGGTATTACCTTTGGGATATCCCCTTTAATACCCGGGGGCAGCCGCAGGATCCAGAAGTTCCTGTTTCTCAGCAGATTCTCCAGGTTCTCCAGCCGCCTCTGCAGCAGCCCGTACTCCTGCAGCAGGGTCCCCAGCACGGCCCACTTGCCATCCAGCTGGTTCCCAAGATCGGCCACTGTCTTTTCACAGCTGGCCAGCTTCTTCTCTGCTGTCCCTGTCCGTCCTTCTAGATGCAGGAGTCGCCGGCTGTGGACCTCAACCTTTCTCTCTATAGCCTGCACAGCGGCCACCACTGTCCACAGGGAGATGGCTGCAGTCTGCAGGTGTGCCTCATTTGCTGCTGGGGGCGTGGGAAGAGGAAGGGGCTGCAGGGACGTAAGGCATTCGGAGTCCCATTCAGAAGTCTGTGCGCAGTGGAGAGATGAGACAAGACACTGAGTGTTAGAAGGAGCCCTAATCCAAAATAAAATCAGATAAGGACCGCTTAACTGGCCAACTGAGATTAATCTAAATACAGTTTTAGTACCACCTGTATAAGCCTCCTCTTTATGGAGCTCATCGACATCAGGAGCCAAGAGAGCTGCTTTGGTGGTTCAGGGATGGATTAGGCAAGACAGTGAATGAGTGAAGCTGGATCAAGAACCAGCCCGGCATACTCCCTGGGATGCAAAGCCCTAGAGCCAGCGTCCAGAGGCTCAAGCTGTTGCTGCATCCCCTCTCTCTAGAAAAGGCTAAATGCATCAGGATCTCTCCAGGTTTCACTGAGCTCAGTGCCCTCTGATAAACCTTTGATTGACTTATGCTGTGGCCCTGTCCACCACCCTGCTTACAAACCACAACCATACCATTCAGCAAACCTTGAATAAGCAGAGAATGTTGAGTCTGGAAAACACACAACTATTTGCGAACATTTAAGGGTTATAAAACAGAAAGCAAAACAGGCTTGTTTAATCTTACAGTGTTACTCTAGACGGCAGAACTAGAACCAACACGGAATTTTCAGGCAGGCAAACATTGGCCTATATAAATAATTTTTGAACTAGATCTTTCCAAGAAAATAATAGCTTGCCCCAACATTGAACGCACTTTGAAACAAAGAACATATTTTAAAAAAAAGAAATCTCTACCAAAAAAATAGGAGGTTTGACGAGGATGACCCCTACAAAGCCTTCTGACTCTATGAATTTGATAACCTGCTCTCTGGCCACAAGCTCCCATCTCTCCAGCTCACCCATCACCTTATTCTCATTTCACTTGCTCTGCAATCCCACTAAACCCTTGCCCATTCTCTTTGCTCCTGGTTTGTCAGCCTGATCCAGGCTTTGCTTTCTTCCTTGATCATTTCAGCCATCTTTGACCCCTTTACTCATGTGTCTTTCTGCCTCACCTGCTCAGCTAACCTCTAGCTTTGAATCAGTCCGATGGTTCTCATTCTGATCCTGTAAACAGGCTAGTAAGCCCTGCTAAAGGAAGTCACACAACCGGGTAAACTGGTGTCACCACACACCAACGGTCTCTAAGCTCAGAGGGGGCTCAACACTGCCTGGTGCCCCCATGTCTCTTTTCCCTTTCAGTCCAGCGGCCACTACAACTCCCACGCCAGCACTCTCCTTAAACTTTTAGCACAGCACTTCTCAAACGAATGTGCATAAGGATCATCTGGAGATCTTGTTAAAATGCAGACTTTGATTCAGTAGGTCTGGAAGGAAAATTGAGATTCTGCATTTTTACAAGCTCCCAGGTGATGCTGATGCTGCTGGCTCAGGGAACACGCGCTGAGTAGTGAGATTCTTGTCCGCTGCAGGCCCCCTCTCCCTGAGAAGATGACATGGACTCCTACTTTGAGAAGAAAATTAGAGTACTTAGACCAAACGCTCTCAATTTTCTCCTCTTTTTCTTCACATTCCTTCCCACTTCAAACTCATCAGTAACTTAATCTTGCTTTTCTTCCTACAGGAAAAAGGTTCATCCTATTTAAAATTGATCTCTCCACTTAAGCTCTGAATGCCAACTCCTTCCACATTTTTAGGTACACTGTTCTTCTTTTATGGTCAATATTTCAATCTCTTGATTCTTCTCCATAAGATGAACCTGCACTGTTCAATATGGTGGTTACTGAGCACTTGAAATGCGGTTATTTTGATTGAGATGTGCCATGAGTATCAAACACACTCAAGATTCTGAAGACACAGTATGGGGAGAAAATGTAAAACTTCCTAATTTCTTAATATTGATTCCACATTGAAATATTTTGTACGCACTGAGTTAAATAAAATATTAAAATTAATGTTATTTCTATAAACTTTTTAAACACGACTACTAGAAAATTTAAAGTTATATGTGGCTTCCATTATGTTTCTACCGGGCAGGGCTAACATAGACACATGATCTCTACCATATTTAAAAAAAAAAGATTGGAAAAGGAAGAATAGGTCCAAGGGTAGGGATGGCTTTCCTCTCTGCTCTATTCCCCACCCCTTGCCACTGCTTCCTCTTCGTCCTCCCCTTTCACCTTTCTCACTTTCATGTCACTCCTCCGTAGCAGTCTGGCTCCTGACCCACTAAAACGGCTCTCCTTGGGGTGACCAAAGGCTTCTCAAACCGGTAAATCCAAGGCATACTTTCCAGTCCTCTGTTACTGGACTGGTCCCTGCTCGTCCTACCCGGGTCTGGGCTCAGGGACTGCCCCGGTCGTCTCCGCAGCACTAGCAACTGGTGGAGCGCCCGGCACCCGCGGGCCCGCCGCCGACATCGGCTGAATGAACCCACACGAGACGGTGCTCCACCCTCGGAACCCGCACCGGTCACTCGGGCAGCAGCGTGGACGGAGGCCCTCCTGCGTGGCCGGCATTGTCAGCTACGGGCCCGGCGCTCCCGAGCCGCACGCAGTCCTTTGACACACCTAAGTGTCACCGTGGCCGCCGCACCTGCGGCTGTGCGCGGCCGGGCGCACGGCACCGAGGGCGATCTTGCGAGCACGGGGCCGCCGGGCACGCCAGCCCAGCGGCCTGCGCGTGGCGGGCTGCGGCGGGCGGACGCCGAGCCGAGGCGCCCCTCTTCACTCATTCCCCTTTCGGTAGCGTCCCAGACTCTCCCCGCTAGAAGCCTCCAGCAGGGCTGCGGAGCCCTGGGCCTCGCACCCGGCGCGGGACCTCTCGGGCGGAGGGAGAGAGCCTGCCAGCCCCGCGCCGGCGGCGTCCCGCCCGGCCATCGGGCCCGGGGGCCCCCGGGGCGCCCGTCTGCGCTCGGCCGCGCCCCGCTCCGGGGCCCCGCGCCTGACACGCCGCCTTCCGCCCGCCTCCCTCGCTCGGGCCCGGTCGCGGAGCCCCAGGCGCCCCAACCCTCCCGGGCTCGCAGCGCTCGTGCGCGGGCCGCCTTACCGGAGCCGGCGCTGCCTCGGCC